>NW_010364592.1:0-683 GCF_000414095.1 Morus notabilis | reverse complement strand
CTTTTATTTCTATTTTGCCATGAGTTTATTCTTTTGGCTTGTATTATCCGAGCTATGTTTACATCAAAATTATTTTGACATAACATGTTTAGGTAGTATCATTAGACCTTTTGCTAATTATTTGGACTTTATGGCTATGAAAGTTCCCGGGAGTGAATGTAATATTATATTGCAGTTATATGTACAATCATGATAGAATGTTTGGTACTGAATAGACGTGACTTTTTGAAAGAAGTCAAATGAATTATTAAGACAGGAGGAAATTACAAAGTTTATAGTATTAATGATGAAAATTATTCACTAGTTACGTGACAAGAAGAGGCTATGATACGTACTAATTGTACGTCAAAATAAATGAACTTTAATATCATGCCTAAATCAAGGGAGACATTTTGTGATCATCGGTTTACTCCCTAAAAAGTTATTATGGAATATGAAAAGGCTATATAGACCTTTGGTAACATACATGTGGTATGTTCAAAATATTCATATGATATTTACAAGGCCTAAGTGAATAAAAAAGGAAAAAAAAAAAGTAGAGCTATTTGTTGTCTCTCTTTGTTTAAATTGATTTTATTAGTTGTTACCCAAAACTATTTTCTACACAATGATTTATTATTATGATTCTCCACATAGTACCCTCCGATTTGAAAAGGTCATATAAATATAAAAGGTGATCATAA
>NW_010364591.1:0-631 GCF_000414095.1 Morus notabilis | reverse complement strand
CCTTACAGGAATTTTATACTCATTAAATACAAAAGTAGGGTTTATTTGCAGGGCTCGTTTAGTTCGCTGATTCGAGTTTATAATTTGAGTTAATATGTGATTTTATGTGAGAACTTTTTACTATAGTAAAAAAGTTAGATGTGACTAATTTTGAGAGTTTTTTACTGTAGTAAACTCAAATTCTAAACTCGAATCAGTGAAATAAACGGGACAGTAATGTCTATGTGAATCCCACCGCAAAGATGTGCTTACGTGGGTAAATCTCTATCGAAAAAAAAAGAATTTTCTTTATTAGTCATCTTGACATTAGTTTCAGTGGGGCACGTAGTCAAGATAAGGTTTTGAATTAATATTGATACAACATAGGTGAAAACTCTAGACTCTCTAGTACTACTAATTACGATACTTTTCTTTTTTGGGTTAAATACCGACAGTGTAAATAAACTCTAATGTTAAATTAAGAAAAACATTAAGACTACAATAAAAGTAAAAAACAAAAACAAAACTCTTATACTTTATACTAATAAAATAATCATCTTCAATACTCTAGTAGTTAATTATATTTAAAATATTCTTTAAAATACCATATTTCATGCACTAATTGTAATTTATTTCTTAGATACTTAAAAAT
>NW_010364590.1:0-2267 GCF_000414095.1 Morus notabilis | reverse complement strand
ACTGTAACAAAAATATTAGATGTGACTGTTTTTTAGAGCTTTTTACTATAGTAAAACTCGAATTTTAAACTCGAATCGGTAAAATTAAATGATGTCTTAATGTTTAATTGTCTTTTCATAAACAACTAGTACTTTCTTACTTCACCTTCTAAATAAAAGGAGATTCTTTGGTACGCTTGTATGGTTTTTCTAATCATTAGATCTCCGTATTTTTTTTATTTTTACGTGATTTTATGTAAATTTAACGGACAAAAAACTTAATCTATCAGTATATTAACGTACCGGAGAAAGTATTTAAATAAATTAATACCACAAGTTTCTCCTTTTCCTTTAAATATCATAATACCATAGAGTTGAATAATTCATCTTTGATCATTACAGTTACACGGTACACATGAATAATGTTAATCTTTATGAAAATCTGGCTAAATTGGTTTTTGAAAAAATTTAAAAACAAACTGGGTGAATTGTCGATAAGTTTGTCCTTTTCTTCAATTTTGTTCTTCCGTGTTGTTTCGGTCCAAACTGAATTAAGAATAGTAGAAATTAACTACAAAAATGACCCCATCAAATTTAGGCACCTAATTAGGAAGAGGAGGTGCCAAATTTGCATTCAAATTCTCTAGTCACAATAGCAATAATTGGACAAAGGATTTACCTTAACAAAAATGCATATTTCCAACTCAAACCTCTCTTTCATATTCACCCTAAAAAAAGGGTCGAAATATTTAGTTAGAAAAAAAAAAATCAAAGGGCAGTTTAAACCATTAGAATAGATTCTAATAATAAATTTTCAGGCAGTATTATCTAGACGTTGATTGGATTTAGCATGTAAAAAGACACACATAATGAGAGTCCTAACACGGTAAAAAATAATGCGTTATCACAAAGGTTCTTAAATAAAATTTTTTTTAAAGGAGACGAAATTCAATGGCAGGTTATGGAAAAAAAAAAATATACAATTAACATTTCATAGTTCTTAACGTGCATTAAAAAAAATCGCACCCCTTAAATCACATAAAATATTCTATCACATTAAGAGAAATCAGTAAAAACTTAAGAACTTAGAATTATCTTTCATCAATATATATTTTTTTTTTGCTCTTATTTGATTGTTTCTTTTTCAAAAGGGAATGTCCTAAAAAGGGACACTTCTATAGTAGGTATTGAAAAAAATGAACTTATGATACTTCTCTGTTTTTAAATGTCAAATCTTAATAAGAAATTATTTAATTTTGTATATCTTAAACTTGTTTGAATTGGTTAAAAAAAAAACAGAGAAATTATCTGATATGCTTGATGTATCGATAGATCATGTTTTTATAATAGTTTGATATGCGTACTTTTTAATTTTTATGTGATTTTATACATATTCAACAAATAAAAAACTTAACATACCAGTATGTTAACCTACCAGAGAAGATCTTTAAAAAAAATGCTTTTAACTTATTTAGTTTAAAAGTAGCTTTTGAGCCTATTTGGAAGATGGACACCTTAAAATACTTTTTAGCTTTTATAAACTTGTTTTTTTTTTTTTTTTGGAACAAATCTCTTTTAGTGCATATGAAAAAACAGAAAAAAAAAAATAACGTATAAAAAGCTTTTTTATTTATATTTTTAACTTTCTATTTGTGAAAAAAATTAAAAATTCTATCCACATCCTTATATCATTTTATTTTTTGTAACAACAAGTACTTTTGATTAATTTACTCAAACAAGTTCAAAAATTATTATTAAAAAAACTTTAATTTATACTTATTTTTTTTCACTACTTAAAAAATAAAGGTAAATTTTATGGTAGAACCCTATTTTTATTCCATGCCTTACTTTTTAACAGATTTGTATAAATTTATATTAAAAATTTATAAAGCACAACAAATAACTGTTCTTACTTCATATCCGAATAAATTAACTAACGGTGAGTAGGGTTTCACTAGTATTTTTTTTTTTTTTTGGGGTTCCACCATAGAGATTGTTAAAAAAAAAAGAAAGTACAAGTTCTCACACATATCCTTTTCCTATTCCAAATGATTTCAACCGTATCCATTCTCTGGGATCTCTTAAATGACATATAAGGAAAATAAAGGCCCGTTTAACATTTTTAAATTTATTTTATTTTCAACACAAAAATAAAAATGAGATTATTTTAAAAATTATTTTAGAACCGATTTTAAAATTGTGTTTGGTTGATTTTTTAAGAGATTATTTTTAATTTAATAAAAAATAAAATCGTGTTTAGTTATAATTATTAATTAATATATTATAAC
>NW_010364589.1:636-791 GCF_000414095.1 Morus notabilis | reverse complement strand
TGATGGGCCCCGTTACGACACCAAAATTTTTCGCCGTTCCCGTGGCGTTTGTATCTCTTCACGATGTACAGCTGCCAGGTTTTCGGGGAAAACTTTTGGTGTCCTAACGGGGCCCATCGGGCATTAGATCGAAGCTCTCTTCGCGCCCTACAACC
>NW_010364589.1:0-576 GCF_000414095.1 Morus notabilis | reverse complement strand
GTGATCTACAACTGCCAGGGGAACGGTGAAACTTTTGGTGTCGTAACGGGGCCCATCAGCCGTTAGATCGAAGCTCTCATCGCGATCTACAAATGGCACGGAAACGGTGAAAACTTTTGGTGTCGTAACGAGGCCCACAATCCGTCAAATCAAAGCTGTCTTCGCCCTCTACAACCGCCAAGAAACCGTGACAATTTTTTGTGTCGTAACGGGCCCCGTTTCGACACCAAACGTTGTCGTAATTGTAGTGGCGGTGGTAGAGTGACAAGAGAGCTTTGACGTAACCTCTTATGGGCCGGCCCCGTTACGACACCAAAAGTTGTCGCTAAATTCGTGGCGGTTGTAGAGCGCGAAGAGAGCTCTGATCTGACGGATTATGGGACCCGTTACGACATAAAAAGTTGTCGCCGTTCCTGTGCCAGTTGTAGATCGCGAAGAGAGCTTCGATCTAACGGCTGATGGTGCCCGTTACGACACCAAAATTTGTCGCCCATCCTGGGGCCGTTGTAGGGCGCGAAGAGAACTTTTATCTAACGGCTGATGGGCCTCATTTCAACACCAAACGTTGTCGCCATT
>NW_010364588.1:0-667 GCF_000414095.1 Morus notabilis | reverse complement strand
TTATATAAATCAAAAGCAGTATTTAGAGTGTATTTTTATGCACTAATCATTAATCCAAGAGTAATAACTCACATATAAGTGAAAAAAGTTTAAAACATCAAAATATAAACTTAAATTATCCTTACTTATCTATTCTTAATAGCTTTAATCGTCATTACATTAGTTGCACATTAATATGGGGACGGAGGCGGTGTGGCGAGTACTTTTGCATCCCCACCCTGTGACGAATCGAGGACTAAATTTTGTCTCTATCTCTATCTTCATCCCCAATAATTGTCTCTCATTCTCACCTCGTTTGAGGCGGGACCCGTCTTTGTGAAGAATATTGTCATCCCTAAAAAAACAAGTAGGCTACAACAAGCCTATAACGGCCAAAAAGAAATAGAGAAACCAAGGGCTTGTTCGTTTGCACCCAAACTCAAAAAAATTTGAACTCAAGTTACAACGGGGTTGTTCTTTTACATTTTTGAGTTAAGGTGACTTGAGTGATGATCTTGAGTTGAGTTTGAGTTATAAATTGAGTTGAAGTTGTAACTTGAGTTTGTGTTTGGATGTGCACATTTGAGTTATGATTTGAATTAATAATATTTTTAAGTTTGTGTTTGGGTGGGTCAAAACTTAGGGCTTGTTCTTTTGGAGTTTAACTTAAGTATAATTCTTGAGTTGA
>NW_010364587.1:0-454 GCF_000414095.1 Morus notabilis | reverse complement strand
AGCGTTAGATCGAAGCTCTCTTCGCGCCCTATAATCACCACGGGAACGGTGACAACTTTTTTTATTGAAATGGGGCCCATTAGCAGTTTGATCAAAGCTCTCTTCGTGATCTACAACTGCCACAGGAACGGTGAAACTTTTGGTGTCATAATGGGGCCCATCAGCCGTTAGATCGAACCTCTCTTCGCGATCTACAACTGCCACGTTTTCGGCAAAAATTTTTGGTGTCCTAATGGGCCCCATCGAGCGTTAGATCGAAGCTCTCTTCGCGCCCTATAATCACCACGGGAACGGTGACAACTTTTGGTGTTGAAATGGGGCCCATCAGCGGTTTGATCGAAGCTCTCTTCGTGATCTACAAATACCACAGGAACAGTGAAACTTTTGGTGTTGTAACGGGGCCCTTCAGCCGTTAGATTGACTCTCTCATCGCGATCTACAAATGGCACGGGAA
>NW_010364586.1:0-526 GCF_000414095.1 Morus notabilis | reverse complement strand
TGTCAATATGAAGGATAGTAGCTTACCATTTAACGTGTTATACATGCCACGTTTGGCTAATGTTTTCTAGATGTTGGTTCCTTTGATATTAATCTTTGATGTGTCTAAATCACGAGCAATGTTATCTTGGTGTGTCTGGTTTTTGTCTTTTTGAGGTTTCTTTTTATAATTTACTCAAGCTCGGTTTCTTGCCTTGACGCATTATCTAATTTCTTGTCCAATATTGGATTTTTTTCCCTTCCCTATGGTGAACAATTTTTAAGCACCAACTAGAAGGCACAATTGGGTACTTCGTTGTAATCTTATGTTTAGTGAATAATAATTCATCCCCTAGGTAACTCCTGGATCACCTGCTGATCGTGCTGGGTTCGAACCTGGTGATGTCGTCGTCCAATTTGACGGGAAGTCTGTTGAAAGCATTAAGGAGGTATCATTTTTATTCCTTTGTCATCATCATGTTTGTGCATGCTAGAGGACAAAAGTTGAAGCCCAAAATGACCAACATAACATGTCTAGATTTCCAACG
>NW_010364585.1:1052-3262 GCF_000414095.1 Morus notabilis | reverse complement strand
TTTTTTTTTTTCTTTTTATTTGTTTTGTTTTGTTTTTTGGGTTATGGTCCTATGGACAATTAAAAACTCCTAGTTCTTGGTTTGCCTTCTCTCCTCTGATATTCTTACAAATATCATGCAGAAACTGAAGACTCGCGTGGTGAAAAACAACTGCAATCCAGAGTGGAATGATGAATTGACACTCTCCATCACGGATCTTGAGACCCCAATCACTCTTGTAATTAAGCAATCTTCTATTTCTAATATAGTTTTTTAGTCATATGAGAAACTCAACTTATTACTCCTCAAACAATCAAGCAAAATCTACACTTCATTCCTGATTTTTACATTGTGATCAGAAGAGTTGACATATTTGCACTAATTTTATTTATAAGGGCCACTGATTAATTTTCTTGTTTTAATGCAGACGGTGTTTGACAGAGACACACTAACTTCAGATGACAAAATGGGTGATGCAGAGATTGACATCAAGCCCTATATAGAATGCCTTAAAATGGGGCTGGAAAACCGCCCAGATGGCAGTGTGGTCAAGCGGATTCAGCCGAGCCACGAGAATTGCCTCTCCGATGAGAGCAGTTGTGTTTGGACCAATGGAAAAATTGTTCAGGACATGTGTCTCAGGTTGCGAAACGTCGAGTGCGGCAAAATCGTCGTTCAAATCGAGTGGATCAATTTTCCAGGTTGTAAAGGCTTAATAGGAGATGAAGCTAAAAATGGTTCATTAGATGTTGAAGCTTCAAAGGGTCTGTTGGGAGTTGAAGGTAAAAGAGGTCTATTTGGAGTTGAAGCTGCAAATTAATTAGTATTTCTTCTCCTGTAATGTATGTATTTGGTTTCAAGTTTTTGTGTCTTATGCTTGAAATAGTGTGTTTGTTTCGAGCTTTGTGTCTTGTGCTTGAAATAATGTTGTATTTATCTACGTTACAAGCTTAGTGTCTTGGTTAAGATTGTCATAGTGGCATATCTTCTGTAAGTTTTGTTTCCGAAAAATTTGTGTTATCCTGTATAAAGTACTTGAAATGGATAATGTATTAGAAAACTATCTAAACGACCAGTGCAAATATATTTGGCTATAAGTATATACATTATTTCTAATGAAACAAGTGTAGTACTGATTTACTGTACATTAATATTTCATATAACAATTACACGTTATTATGTATTGAGTAAATCTATGTAACAGAAAATAGATGGCGTGCCCCTTTAGGTGGCAAGGCTTTTTTTGAGGCTCTATACCAACACTTCAGAATCGTTTCTTTCGTGTACTTAAACTCAAAAAATTTAAATTTTTTTGAGGTTTTATAATATTTTTCTCTCATAAAAAATTTAAATTTCATATTTTAAAATTAAAAATCATAATTTGAGTATACATTCTAAATAATCTCATGTTGTGACGGGAATGAGTTTCATTTGTGAACTCAAGTCACATTTGAAATACATCTGTAAGAGATGTGGTTTGGACGTCTGGTAGGCCTCAAGTAATCAAATTAAACATAAATACCAGTAAATAGTAGATTTTCAAAACTAGATTAAGTAAGAGTAAATATTTTATTTATAACTAGTAAAAAAATTTTACGTGATAAAAAATCTTTATTAAAGTGAAAAAAAATCTTATAACAGTCATAAAAAAGAAATTTACAGAGAAAAAATTCATTTTTTATTGAAACATTCTCCCCTAATTATATAGGCAAATTTACCCATTGACCTGAAGTTGCTTTTTGATCCCCTATTAGCACAACTGTTTCCGAATTTTATCTGCTTCAGCAGATTGCCCCTAATCTTTTAATTTTGACAATTTACTCCTCAACTTGCTAAAATTCAGCATATTTTATTAGCTCCATTAAAATACTACGGAAAATGCTTGTGTCCCTCATGTGAGTTTGATGGCTTGGTTTTGTTTGCACATAACAATGAGCAGATTGGGATGAATTGGTAAACTAACATGGTATCAGAGAGGGAGGTCCTAAGTTCAAACATTCGTAATTACATTCTTTATCTCCATTTAAAATTATCATCATATATTGGGTCTTTAATATATCTCGGGCTTAAATATTCACGTGTTGTGTTTTCTAATTAATTTATCCACACGATTACTCATTGTCCAGCCCACACGTGAGGAGGAGTGTGAGATTAAATATTCACGTATTGAGCTTTCTAATTAATTTATTTATACGATTGTCTATTATTCAGCCTACACAATATGAGAAAGA
>NW_010364585.1:0-1022 GCF_000414095.1 Morus notabilis | reverse complement strand
GTGAGCCAACAATAATTTTATTAAAGCGTTGATAAAAGTTTCAAACGTTTTTTTTTTTTTTTTTTCCCCGGGTTACGTTATCATACACATATTGCTATCATTTGATATTCTGGAATTTTGGGATTGAGATTGAGGTATTGGGAGATTTTTGTGAGGGTCTCAATTAGAAACGGAAATTTTTGGGTCCGGTTTATTTTTTATTTTTTATTTTTTTTAAATAGGATCAGATGTGGGTTTTTGGTTCTCACGTGAGAGGCACATACATTTCCCCTTCGTATTTTAACAGATTTTAACATATGTTAACAAAATGTGTTAGGCCTCGTTCATTTCGCGGATTCGAGTTTTTAATTTGAGTTGAGATGTGACATTTTCAGAGAGCTTTTCACTGAAGTAAAAAAAGTTAGATGTGATATTTTATGAGAGCTTTTTACTGTAAAAATCTAAAACTGAAAACTCGAATCGGTAAAATGAACGAGACTTTAAATTGCAAAAGTTTAACAAGTTTCGGGAACAAATTTAAGGGCAATTTGCTGGAACGGATAAAGTTTCGAGAACAATTGTGTTAAAAATTCATTTAGATCACTCCGTTCATTTTACCGATTTGAGTTTTATTACAATAAGAAACTCTTAGAAACAATAATATTTTATTTTTTTATTACAGTAAAAAATTTTCACATAAAATCACATATTAATTTGAATTAAAACTCAAATTTTTGCAATGAAAAAAAAAAAACCAAATGAAACGGTGAGTTTCAATTTCATCAACTGTTGATGTTGGCGTTCATTATGAATGGATGGAAGAGCACAGGGATGATAGATATATGCGGTGTGTATTTATGGTTCTCTTACTCTAGTATCATCTAGGCCAATCCATGGACGCCCTGCACTACTTTCAGGCTAACATGGCTTCCCGCCATAACATCTCATTATCATCATCATCATCTTCTTCTTCTTCTCTTTCGACCCCAAAATCCCTCTCTGCTTTCAGTCCCATCAACCTCTCCAAACATGTTAATGGTAGC
>NW_010364584.1:0-886 GCF_000414095.1 Morus notabilis | reverse complement strand
GGAAAATTCATATGTTTTGTTTAAATGGATCGAATACACATTATCAAATAACCATCTAATAAAATTATAGAAAAGTTTCAAAATAAGGATAGAGAATTTACCAACACAAAATCAAAGCATGACCCATGGCGGAAGGCAAAAGCTTTGCTAAGTCTTCATAAAAGTATTTGGGCTGCACTTTCCATAATAGGCCCACAAAATGAAGAAACCAACAATAAGCACTGCAAGCCACGATAGGAGCTGCAAGTCTGCAAACACGATAGCAGAGGCACCTTGTAACTTTGTGCGTGTTCTCCGGTTGGTGCTTGGCGATGGGAGTCTGAATGGTGGCGGCTTTTTGTGGATGGTTTTTGACAGAAAACGTTTTTTTTCTTTTTTTTTGGGTATACGTAACTGAAAGAGAAAAGATAGGTCTGGTCAAAGGAAATGACTTCGCTTTGATACCAGTTGATGTAGGAGCGGGTAGAATTGAAGAAGATAGATTGAATTTAGAGAGAATATAATCAAGAAGGAGAAATAGAACCAAGATAGAGAAAGACTAATCACAAGAGAAACAGAAATAGAGAGAGAATAAGAACCTAATAAGAGGAAATTAAAATCTCAATATTCATTAATCATCAAAAGCCTTCATAAAAATAACAATCACTAATCTATTTATATATAGAGAATGAAATCCTAATCCTATTCTAAAAAGGAGATAAACATAAATAAATTCAAAAGATAAACATAATCCTAAATTGAATTTAAATATTAAAATAATCCTAATCTAATTCGTCATCAACTCTTCCTCTGCTTCTACATTTCTATTTTTCCTAAATAAGTTCTGTTTCTTTTAAAAAAAAAAAAAAAACTTGTTCTAGTGTTCAAAGGAAAAATCTTAAGTTGT
>NW_010364583.1:0-500 GCF_000414095.1 Morus notabilis | reverse complement strand
CTTCTTTAATCTAACGGTTGATGGGCCCTGTTACGACACCAACATTTATGGCCCTTTGCGGGTCGGTTGTAGAGCACGAAGAGAGCGTCGATCTAACGGCTGATGGGTCCCGTTTTGACACCAAACGTTGTGACCATTCTGGTGGCGGTGGTAGAGCGCAAAGAGAGCATCGATATAACCTCTAATGGGCTGGCCCCGTTACGACACAAAAAGTTGTCACTAAATTCGTGGTGGTTGTAGACGGGGAAGAGAGCTTTGATCTGACGGATTATGGGCCCCGTTACGACATAAAAAGTTGTCGCCGTTCCTGTGCCAGTTGTAGATCGTGAAGAGAGCTTTGATCTAACATCTGGTGGTGCCCGTTACGACACCAAAATTTGTCACCCATCCCGGGGCCGTTGTAGAGCGCGAAGAGAGCTTCTATCTAAGGGTCGATGGGCCTCGTTTCAATACCAAACGTTGTCGCCGTTCCAGTGGCAGTGGTAGGGCGCGAAGAGAGC
>NW_010364582.1:0-1347 GCF_000414095.1 Morus notabilis | reverse complement strand
TTAGTTGGCAATTTTTGACAAAAAGTTGTAACAGTTATGGAAATTCTATATCTGGATTTTGACACCATATTTGGAATGTTTGACATTTCTTGGGTTGATTCTTTCTATAGAAGAAGGTAAACTTTTTGGGAATGTAATTCAAGAAGGTTGACTTTGGATATGTGATTGATTTTATTTTTTGAAAAGTATTCTTTTGGGGATGTAATTGGTTGTATATGTGGTCATCGTGGAAAAAGGAAAGAAGTAGTGAGGGTGGCTGATTTTATGCATTCTGTGGGGTGAGTATTTTGGGGTGATAGTGTGATGCACGTGGACGGATTTTTGAGAAAAATAGAACCTGCAGAAAAGTGGAATATGGCAGAACATATGTGTGATTTTGGCTTCTGGAAAATAGAGAGAAAGTGCTGAAAACAGGAGAGACGTTTGTGTTCATGTGAGAATGAGATTGTAATGTTAAGTGTCGTTTGATGTGTTGTGATGAATTGTTAGAATACTTTCAAGTTGGTTATTCGGGAGAAGATTTCTTTGGTTTCGGGAGGAAACCATCAAGTCGAGTGGTGCTCGCTGATCAAGCTTCCTAAGGAGATTCTAGGCAACGGCGACATTGTCAAGGAGCGAGTCGTTGAGTGTGTAAAACAGTTCGGTCCTTTGTAATTTTTTAAACTTAGTGGATTGATCACTATCTGGGCGTGGCCCCGCAAAGTAGGTGTGCGCACCGAACTGTGATACCATTTGCTGGTGTCCTTTATGTTTCTACATTATTTTTCTGCATTGCTATTTTTGCTGGTTTAATTTCAGATATTCTGTTGAAACAGTGTTACAGTAAAGTGTTATAACACTCTATGTGACACCAGCGACAAAAACGGACCTAACAAAATCAAAGACAACTTGTATGGCCTTCTTCTTCTTCTCTTTTTTTTTTTTTTTTTTTTTGAACTTCAGAAGTTTGGTTAAGAAAGTGGACACAAAAAGCGGAATAAAGTACCAAAAACCTTTGATTTCTTTATTTGATCAAAAATTAAACAACGTTGCCTGTCTTTTTGTGTGTATACATACATATATGTGTGTGTGTATATAACGAGCGACATCTTCCCTCTCGAAGCTTCGTGCAGAGGAATAATAATGTAAGTGTTTACAATGTTATTGTCATTCATCAACATTTTCTCCACAAGATGAGGAATGTGCTTATAATGTTAGAAAACTTATAATATCCACAAAGCACTAGTGGTTTCAAGACAGCCCTAATTAACCCTACTCTAAACAATATCCCAACCCTAAGTTAGGGTTTTTTTTTTTTTTTTTAGATAGGAAAACAAGGGTTATAAGAGAAATATGTTTTCCTTTCCA
>NW_010364581.1:0-1729 GCF_000414095.1 Morus notabilis | reverse complement strand
GGTTCCAACTAGTCTATTAAGTGAAAAGTATTGACATTATGATTGCTTTTGCAGCTCGTAAAAATGATTATAAGAGAACTTCGGTAACAACGCGCATTTGGTAAACCTGCTTTTGGTTAAATTATTTCATAATACGATGTATAGAAAGCAACTTTCTGAAGCAGTCTGTTTGGTAAAATGAAAGTGATTATCACAGAACCCAATTACTTTTCACGGTCGTTTTGAGCAGCTAAATGGTTTCGCTTTGAGCTTCTGCTACTTGCAGAACAGGATTTTTTTTTTCTTTTTAAGCACAACAATATCAAACTGGCGCTATGCTTCAAAGAATGAATATTTCTTCCTATGTCAGGAAATATGGAACAGTCCATATTCAAATGATTCCTTCCCTGTTTACGCGGAAGATATTGATGCCGGTGGTGATGCATCTCCTTCAACAGCCATGCTTTCTGAAGTTGCTCGTCTTCTTAAAATCACCATAGTTGGTGGATCTATACCAGAACGTGTCAGGGATAAGTTGTACAATACTTGTTGCATCTTCGGTTCTGATGGAAAGCTTAAAGCTAAACACAGGAAGGTATGTTTTGACATTTGATTGTGCATACTTAGACATTATTGAACCATAGAAATATGGAAATAATACTTGAAATAAGTCCTATTTTACTGAAGAAATTTTGGATCTGCCTTATATTGTGAGACTTTGTTCTTGATGAATCTTTTGTGGTTCAAATGATTCCATGTCTTTCAATTGGGTTTTCATGATGACCAGAATATGATTGATATTGACTATGAGAGTATTGCTTAACTTGAACTTATGCTTCAGTCTCTTCCAACAACTTTGTCCAGCGCATAGTCAATTCTGATGCTTAAAAAGCAAACTACAAGGTTGAGCAGATCATATTTTGAATAATGCATTAAAATTCACGGAATGACATTCTTTATTTTGCATCGTAATATCTTGAAGAAGATTTAAACGGTCACTAAGCTAGCCAGGGCTTGGCATATACATGTGATTGCAGATACATCTTTTTGATATTGACATCCCTGGGAAGATTACCTTCATTGAATCAAAGACTTTGACTGCTGGCCAGAGTCCTACCATTGTAGACACAGGTTTGATGGTCATTTTCCTTCAATATAAGATTCTTATTTCAACAGCACAGTTTGTGATGATCAGGCGGTTATGATCTTTTCTTCTCTCTCACACACATACACACAAACTTCTATTCTATTTGTAGTCTTACGAAAGTATTACAATTTTCTTTACGAGAAAGTAACCATCAAGAGTTTTATGCAGAAGTAGGGCGTATTGGTGTAGGTATCTGCTACGATCTTCGGTTTCAGGAACTAGCTATGATTTATGCAGCAAGAGGTTGGCCTTTTCTTGATTATTATAGTCTTTGGTTTCCTTCAATTGACCTCTGGAATTGCTTTTTCACAAGATATAGTGAGTTTCTTTCTTGACAAAACCGAACTTTGACAGTTGTGAAGTTCTTTGACATCAGGTGCTCACTTGTTATGTTATCCCGGGGCCTTTAACATGACTACTGGACCATTGCATTGGGAGTTGCTGCAGAGAGCAAGGTATTACAAGTGGTTTTTGCCTTTTTGTGTTCAGTGATTGCAAAGAGTTATTTGCTTGTGTATGAGTTATTTTTGGTAAATAGATATCTGTGGGCTTTAAAATGTGATTTAAGAAACATCAACAATCAATAATAGTGAAGAAGCATTC
>NW_010364580.1:0-851 GCF_000414095.1 Morus notabilis | reverse complement strand
GTTGTTGTTGTGATGATGATGATGATCTGTGTTAGTTGTGTCGTTTATGCACATAAATCATCAGACATGCCTCTTGCAAAAGGACTGTCTTGGAGCTTCCATGACAAAAGCTGTCCAGATGTTGAGTCCATCATAAGAACTCAACTCAAGAAGGTTTTTCAAAAGGGAATGTTCTGGCTCTCACTTTCCAGCCAATTAATTCCATTAAATATTTAAATAAAGCCGGAGGCACTGTTTATATAATTATGTGTGGTTTGTATTCTACACTTTTGAATAGCTTGTGGATAATGAATTAGTTTACGCTAGCTAGTAAAATATTCAGCATTTTTTTTTTTCATCTTCTTTTTGGCCTTTTTGTAGATATAGATTATAGTTTTTTTGTCATATGCCGAAACTGATAATAAGTGAAAATTTAGGTAAGTAAAAAATAAAGGTAAATGAGATAAATACTTTTTAAAAGTGTGTGAGTTAAAATTTTTATCACTCACTCTTGATTAATAAGTTTTTCCATCAAATAACTATACTTAAAAAAGATATTAATTATTAATAAAGAATATAAATCTACACTCATACACTTTTAAAATAAATTCTGCAATACCCAAAACCAGTAACTAGTCTAATGCTCAACATCACGAGTGATGCTATATATTTCTGTTTAAGAATTATTGCTTAAACATAAACAAACACTGCGAATATATAAACTTTTTCAAACAATATTTGAAAGACAAATAAATTTCAAGCACTATCACCCAACAATAATAATTATTAATTGTCTAGCAGCTTAAATCCATACATCACACACACACCCAAAATAGGGATGAATTCTGTAATAAACTGTAACTAAAGAAATA
>NW_010364579.1:0-5545 GCF_000414095.1 Morus notabilis | reverse complement strand
AAGCCCGCGGCCCGTTCAAGGTGAAATTCGGGCTCGAGCGGGCGGCCCGAAAATCTCGAGCGGGTCGGGTTCGGGCTCAGGCAAATCCTCGGACTTTTTGGGCGGTCACGGGCGGCCCGTCCAAAGTTCCAGCACTAGATCGAACATATCCATCGACTAAACATATTTTATTTTATTTTTCAAGTTATGTGTCTGCTCAATCTTTAGTACCAATAAAATTGATTGTCTCCGTCAAAGCCATATTGTTTTTTATTGAGCATTTTATTCGAGTTTCCCAATAAAAGTGATTGTCTCCGTCGGAGCCATATTTTTTTACGGTGAGAGACTACGTTTAGAATTTATTTTAAAATAATTTTATTTTTTGTATGAAAAAAAATGAGAACATTTTCAATCTCAGATAAAAATTATTTTTGAAAATACATTTAATAATTTTATTAAGAGATTGTTTTTAGTATAAAAAAACCTATTAATGCTCTCTCTCTCTGCTCGAGAGAGGAGAAAACGAAAATAAAAAATGAAAAACGACTAAAAGTCATTTTCATTTTTCTCTCATTTTACACTAAACTAAAAAATCATTTTTATTTCTATTTTTTGTCTTTATTACGCCAAACGCCGTTTTAGAAACGTTTTCATTTTTTTTCTCAAAAAACGTAAAAAATAAAAACGGGATCAATTCCAAACACGGTCTATGTGAATTGGTGTTTGTAATGTCCGTTAGGATTTTTAATCTTATGTGGCACAAATCTTCCTATGTAAAATTTGTGATTAGCGTGGGATTTGTGCATTTTTGTTAGCAACCTTGTATCAAATCAATTTAATTGTGTGTTGTTATTTTTACACTTTGTTTTCTTATTTGGTTGATTTGTTTCCATAAATAGTCCCATTTGATTGAATAAATGAAGATTATATTGGCTTTTAACACATGTTGATAAGGTTATGATTGTTGATTATATGAGAATATATTTTTAATTTGCTGGTCACAAATTTATCTCATTTATTTTTAGTAATTTCTTAGAATTTTGGAGTATGTGGATTTGACCTTTGTGCATAATTGAATCTAGGTTCATTAAAGATCAATTCAATCATTGATTATGTTTTCTGGACATTTCTTTCAAGATTGTTCTGATCTATGTCATATCTGATTGAAATTATAATTAATTGCAATTTAATTAATAGATCATGAGTTGTCTGTCTTTAGTATTTTGATAGCTGCAGGATCAGATACTTTGTCCAGTCAATGAGCTAGTTATCTCTCCGCACATTGCAAAGGATTTCAAATATGTTCATACAATGACAGCTGAAATTTTGAGAAGACTTAAAATGGAAAGATTTTGTGCATCCGAAATTTAGTGAGGAGTTGCAATCAGGTCCCAACCCAGATCAAGTGGAGAGATTATAGACCTTTCTCATATCCGGATAGTTCACTATTTAAGGAGGTCACATTGTGGCTATCATTTGTAGAGAGCACGGACTAAAAAATTGTGAATTCATTGAGTGAAAAAATCGAGTGTTCTCATTTTGTGCTTGAGCTTGAGAGAAAACCAGAGCTTTTGTTAGGCTTCATTTGTAACTCTTAGACCCTGTAGTTTACGGACTTTGTGAGGATATGAAGTAGGTCTGAGGAGGAGCCGCATGCGGATTGTAGCTATCGGAGTAGGTTAGGCGGACATCGTGCTCGGAGTAGGCCAGGAGGACCAAAGGGGAGCAGAAGACTCGGAGTAAGGCGATGAGTCTGAAGACGAGTCAAGAGGAGTCACCGTGAGTTAGGAGTTGATGTAGATTCAAGAGGTTTTTTGTAATTCTAAGCTTTATAACTATTTGGTGACAGTGAAGTCCTCTTTGTGTTGGTGTGATCAACACACGTGATTTTTTTCCGAAAGGAATTTTGGCTACCATATCGTTATATTTTTTTAATTATTCTGCATTTTACTTCACAATATTTCTGATTTTCGTTTAAACATGATTGATTTAAGCGTTTTGTAAGTATAAAATGCTATTATTGGTCTGTCTAGTCTAACAATGTCTTTTATGTACTCTATAATATGAGAGTACCCAATGCAAATTTTAGGGAGCACATTAAATAGTAGGCCTGCCACACACAGTTAGCAACAAACCACAGTTCGCCGCTTGTTCTAATATTATGATTCGTCATTAATAGGCGAGTTTGTCATTGATTTACTGATGGTTAATAAACTGTTAAATTATTTATCAAAATCAGTTAATTTACCATCTTATATTGTTCAACTAATAATAAATTATAAACAATGTAAGTGGGCTTATTTAATTCATTAATTTAAATTTTTAATTTGAGTTGAGATGTGATTTTATATGAGAGTTTTTTATTGTAGTAAAAAAGTTAAATGTAATTATTTTTTAGAGCTTTTTACTATAATAAAATTTGAATTTTAAACTCGAATCGGAGAAATAAACGGGGTTACAATTTAACCATTTCTAAAAAGATCAATGTTTTGATTATAAAAAAAAGTCAATGTTTTATTTTTTTTTAAAAATTTTTTGAGATTCATTTTTGTAAATATAAAAAAAAGCAAAAAAAAAAAAGAAAAACAAAATACAAAAAGCAAAAAACAAAAGAAAAGTGATAGCAGCAAAATAGACCAAACACAATTTTATCGGTCTAGATTTTAATTTAATTATCAAAATATTTAAAATCTTTTTAATACAATAAATAAGTTTTTATTTATAGCTCATTTAAAAAATAATAATTAAAGATTTATTTAATTTTTTAATTTAAATTAAAATGTATTTTTATATGAAAATTTTTTATTATAAAAAAATTAAAAATAATTTTTTAAAATAATTTTATTATAATAAAATTTAAATTTTAAAGTCGAATAAATTAAAGGAAGGTAAAATAAAAGACACAGTAATAACCAAACTAAGCTAAATTAAAACGCTAGAATAAACAACAACAAAATATAAAAAACGACAAAGCGAGCGAAGTGAGGAGCTCTCGAGAGTTTCGAGAGTGTGGCAATGGCGTCTCAATTGCAGAAGATCGAAGGAGATGACTCAGTGCTCCTGCGCGTTACCCATTCTAATCTCAAGACCTTCTCCTCCGATGTCCGCTTCTCCCTACAGGTATTTCCTCCATGAACATCTCAATCTTCTCCTTTTTTTTTTCTTTTTCTCGATTCTTGAGTATTTTCCGCTTTGGCATTAACGATTCATTCTTCTGCGTCAGACGACCGTGGAGGGCGTCAAGGATAAGCTATGGCGGAAATGCGGAACTTCCGTGAATTCGATGTCTCTAGAGCTTTACGACGACACCAATTCCAAAATCTCAAATTTGTCTGATAATTCCAGACCTCTTGGATTCTATTCTCCTCTCGATGGGTTAGTTACTCAGTCTATGATTGTTTTTTTTTAAAAAAATTTTCCTGATGAAACAGAAAAAAAAAAGTGAAATATGGTTTGAATTGGTGGTGAAAGGTATCGGATACACGTGATAGATCTGGACCCGTCGTCGGTGACGTCCGGTGGGTGGTTGGAGGACACTTCGCTTGTCGAGAAGTACAAGATTTCAGATGAAGATTACCAAAAACGCGATGGTAAATTCCAAAATTAAAACTTTGAATTAGTCTTGTATATGAGTTTTAAGGAATTATGTATTGTTGTTCGACTCTCAATTTTGGAATGGGCTAAAAATTTTTGGGTTAGCTTGTTACCCCTAAACTTTTAACAAATTACTGTTGTCGAGTGCCTGCAAATTGATTTATGACTGTTAAGAGTTTTAACGAAAATGCCCTCGTGCACGCTACGTGCATATGACGATCGGAACAAATCATTTCATGTTCACGGGGCACTCTTTCTTTTTACTCTTTCCAAATTTTAACGTTATTCATCGATTTTGGGGTACGCTATAACATTGTGTTAATCTCACGGGGTAATTTTGCCACAATTTAAAAGAGATCAACTTGCCAATTCAGTAGAAATTGAAGACGTGAAAGTGCCAAAATGAATTTTGGCATTACATTCTAGAACACGGTTTTGGTCGAACGATTGTGAATGGCGAATATGGTAAAGAAGATAAATGAGTTAGTGTTTGTTAGGGATGGTAACTAGTTCTTGTAGCTCAAGAAATTATGCTCAGAAATATGGAGCTTTTTTTTTTTTTTTTTTTTTTTAATTCTAAGCAGAAATGTGGAACTTGGTCTACTCATTCTTTTGATAGGTTAATTACTTTTAGAACAAAGTTTTGCTTCGTAGATGAATGGGTTTTTGTGCTAGCTAGTGAATGTCCATGTGTAGAAGTGAAACTGCTAAATTTGTGCTGTTATTTCATAGTCAACAGATTGTATAATTGAAAAAAATAAGAAAAAGTGGAACAAAAGAATTTAGCTCTTTTGAAAATGTATTGAGTTCTATAATAAGCTTTTATTTTCTCTGCTAGATATAAGTTTTCAGACCTTGATTCCCTGAGAATTTATTTATCTTTTTATGCTTAACTTTTTTTTTTGGGGGGTGTTTTAGGCACTTTCAGAAAATTCAAGGAAAAAATAGCATCTCAAAACCCATCAGCTTTTGAGCTAAAAGTAAGCCTTCTATAATGTTACTCTATTATGTCAGCAAGCTGCTCTTAATAGTTAATAGCAGTAACCCGCATAAAATTTTAAGTTGAGTTGAACTTCTCTTGCTAGTTGTTGTAAAATGGAATTGAATGACATGCTTCTACTGTTCTAGTCCAGTCAAATGCAGCCATCAATAATCATGCTACATAGAGTTCACAAAATTTTGTTTCTAAACGTCATGTGTGGAAATCAATGGTTGTAGTCTTACATTGTTTTTTTTTTTTTCCCTACTGGAAATATATTTACAGATATCAGACAATCACATGGAGGACATCTCCACAAATATCAAGGTTAGTTACTCTCTAGACCCCAACATTAGAGGTGGGCGTGGAAACCAATAGGCTAAGCGTGCAATCGCGCTAATTCCTTTTCTGAAATAACAACTTTTAATAAAACCGATCATTTTCCTTCTTTTCCTGCGTTAGCCATGTTTGAGAACTAATATGGTAGTGGAACAAGGAATTTGAATATTTTGAATCAAACCTACGTCAATAAGACTATGAAACTACTTGATAGTAGGCGTATGAGCTCTATAAGCTGATAGTAGGTGTATGAGCTTTATAAGCTAGAAAAGAGGTATCTTTAGAAGTTTATAAAAAGAAATCTGTTTTTCTCTTTTTTGAAATTTACTTCTTTGGTTATTCCTACGTTGTTTGGATAATTGTATTTTTATTGCCCCATCCTTCCTTAGGTGCTTTTCTCCTTTGGTTTTACTCATATAAGTACATAAATCTTTCCTTGTAATTGTATCTCTCCTATAATTAAAGGCAAGTGTATTGTACACGAGTAAAGTCTGGTGGTAAATCTCTGACAATTTCATGAGAAGATTACATTTCATTCCAAAAATGGTATTCTTTATCCTATGCTGTCATTTTGCCTGCCAGAGGTGCATGGCATTCCTTGAGCTCTTCAGATAGTTTGGAATTTTAGTTTTGTGCATTTTTCTTTATTATCTT
>NW_010364578.1:0-485 GCF_000414095.1 Morus notabilis | reverse complement strand
AGGAAACTAATTACAATTAATTTACAGCTAGCACTACTCTATAAATCAGAGAAAATCCGGATCCTAGAGATCACAAAGAATCCGGATTTCCACAGTTTTCAATGTTGTAATCGGAGTTGGCAGGTTTATTACCCTTCACTTGGCTACGATTTCTTGACTTACACCTTGAGGACAAGGTGACTCTTTTGAGGGAGGTGTAATTGATAAGCCTTTACTCAGGCAAGTTTACATTAGGAAGAGTAAGAAGACTTAAGAGGAGTTAGAAGTTTGTTAAGCAAGATTGTTAGTTAGCTTGTTGAATAAGATTGTTGGTTAGTTTGTAATGAAGCTTGTTATGAAAGATTGTTAGTTAGCCTAGTTAGCTTGTTAAGAAAGTTTAGGGATAAGAATAAAAGGAGGAGGAGGAGGACACGGTTTGAGGTAGGAAATGTTTCAATAATTGTACAAGGGAAAATCTTGGAAACATTTCCAAGTAGGGGAGGCCA
>NW_010364577.1:444-746 GCF_000414095.1 Morus notabilis | reverse complement strand
AGGTTATATCGAAGCTCTCTTCGCGCTCTACCACTGCCACTAGAATGGCTACAACGTTTGGTGTCGTAACGGGGACCATCAGCCGTTACATCGAAGCTCTCTTCGCGCTCTACAACCGCCCCGGGAAGGGCGACAAATGTTGGTGTCGTAACTAGGCCCATCAACCGTTAGATTAAAGAAGCTCTCTTCGCGATCTATGAATGGCACGGGAACGACGACAACTTTTGGAGTCGTAATAGGGCCCATCAGCCATTAGATCGATGCTCTCTTCGCGATCTACGACTGCCACGGGAATGGCAACA
>NW_010364577.1:0-369 GCF_000414095.1 Morus notabilis | reverse complement strand
CTTTTGGTGTCCTAACGGGGCCCATCGGGCATTAGATCGAAGCTCTCTTCGCGCCCTACAACCGCCACGGGAACAGCGACAACTTTTGTTGTTAAAGTGGGGCCCATCAGCGGTTTGATCGAAGCTCTCTTCGTGATCTACAACTGCCACCAGAACGGAGAAACTTTTGGCGTCGTAACGGGGCCTATCAGCCATTAGATCGAAGCTCTCATCGCAATCTATGAATGGCACGGGAACGGTGAAAACCTTTGGTGTCGTAACGAGGCCCACAATCCGTCAGATCAAAGCTCTCTTCGTCCTCTACAAGCGCCATGAAACTTTGACAATTTTTTGTGTCGTAACGGGCCCTATTAGTCGTTAGATCGAAGC
>NW_010364576.1:0-1353 GCF_000414095.1 Morus notabilis | reverse complement strand
TATACTGCGAGGCCTTTGGCAATACCCAGGCAAATGGGGCTCATGCGAGAGGTTTGGAAAACCCTACCACCAAGCATGTAGACACCATCCCCATCCCGGATGAAGAAGGTGAAGGGGGGGCGACATCGCATTCGTTAGGCATCGACGACGATTTTGTCACTACAATGCGAGCCTGGTTGAACACTGCCAGGAAGGGCTTGAATGTTGCGTCCAGCTCCAAGGGGATTGGAAAGAAATCTGCACGCAGTTACAAACATCCAGTTGGCGATCCAGAGGCTAAGGCACTACTTGGACGACTTGTGGCATCTATAGAAACTAGGCATAGTAGCAAAGCTACCAGTTCCAGCGCTACTCAGAGCCATACGACCCTTTCTCTTCTGCAGAAGTGCCAAGAGCTTGTGAAGGGAATGGATCTTGATGATGATTCTAGTGTAACTTTTTGAGAGGCCATTGCGTGGTATCCGCACATGCAACAACTTTTTGTGGATATGACAGAGACGCAAAGGGTATGTTTCGTGACGAAGACCATTACCTCTAAAACAAATCAAACTACCCAGCCGTGCTCCATGCCCCCTCCATCCATGGCCTCCAACTTCATGCAGCCCCCGTATCAAAACTTCATGGCCACACCCAACTTTTACCAACAACCCCCTATCTATGGCCAACAGCCTCCTAACTTTGGCCAACCACAAGTACCCAGTTTTTCTCAACCTGACCCAAATGTTACCCCCCATCCCCCTAACTTTCAATATCAACCACCCCATTACATGCCTAGTTTTCCCCCTAACGCCGATCATTTTGGTGGAGAAAGCAATGAGGAGTAGCTATTTATGAGGCTTTTTAATTATGAGGCTTAGATAGTGATGGTCGTTGTTCTTAATTATGAGGCTTTTTAAGGATTATGTTGTATTCATTTTTATTGAGTTGTGTTGTACTTCGGAACTGTTGCTTCATTTGTTGTTTCTTTCAATTTATGTTCTGATCACATGGTGCAATTTGTATTAAAAACTTTACTTGTTATGAAATGGGCACCTCCTAGGTAGTGACTTTTTAAATACTTTGTCATAATGTTATTGCACAATTTCAACCTTAACTATGTTGTGCACGTGACCTCTATTATAACATATTTGGCAAACAGGTCACAATGTGGACTGGAGGGCATTCGAATGCGTCGCCTAACAACCTAGTGAGCGACAACTCGGATGATGAATATAAGGCAGCTGCCGTCGCGGCTGTCCTCTGGTATTACCACGCATACATGGAGAGACCCCCACCTCAACCTAAGCACACCTCCGCATTGACAGGTATTATGAGTGTTGATTACTTGCTTGATGGCCACGATGACATAATTCG
>NW_010364575.1:0-760 GCF_000414095.1 Morus notabilis | reverse complement strand
CTCAAGTTTGTTATTGTTTTAGTTGAGTATATAGTAATTGAATGTTTGATGGCTATTGTTTATGAAATTAAAGAGTGCGAGTAGAGATCTTTTGTGTCTGATTGTTTGAGTGGTTATGTTTAGGATTATTGTGACCAAATAATATTTTCCGCAAGGGCATGCCTTCCATATCTCAAATTGTGGGACTCGCAATTTCAGATTTAGAGTTGTAACCGATTACCTTTATGTGGGACTATTTTTTAATAAATTCTTTTTCTTGAAAGTTAAGGTCACTGATGATGTGGGTTTGGGTTGATTTATAAGATCACTCTGCTCCTAATTCAATTACATCTACTGCTTTGTTGCACATTTACATTCTGAAGTACTCTTTTTGTTTTGTTGGTAGACATAATATATAGGGCACATCTACATTATTCCCACTCGAAGTTTTTTTCGTCTACACAAGTTCATATCCACAATGGAATTTATAAAATTATTTCATGCAGCTTATGATTCCAGATCACACAGATCAGCTTATATTATGTTAATTCTCACACAATATAAAAATAAAATTATCTTTAAATTATTTCTGATTTTAACTTAAATTCTTAAAAACAATACTAAACGGATCTCGTTCACTTTGCGGATTCGAGTTTTTAATTTGAGTTGAGATGTGATATTTTCTGAGAGCTTTTTACTGTAGTAGAAAAAATTGATGTGATATTTTTTGAGAATTTTTTACTGTAAAAATCTAAAACTGAAAATTCGAATCGGTGAAATG
>NW_010364574.1:0-4019 GCF_000414095.1 Morus notabilis | reverse complement strand
ATTTCACACACCATGTATTATATATTAATCATGCACTATCAAATTATTAAGGCCCTGTTGGATTTAAACGTTTGAATACAATGCATATATTAATCATGCGTTGTTAAATGATTAAAGGCCCATTTGGTTCATAAGTTGAACAAAAATGTTTGAATAGAAATTTATAGCTCATTTGTTTTATTTGTTTAAATTTATAATTTTGATTCTGTTACAGTATTTTCTCTTACAAAAAAATTAAATTTTAAATGCTAAAATTAAGAATCATTAATTTAAACGCATGAACTAAACGGATCCTTAAATTTTGTGAAACAAAACAATCTAGTAAAAAGAATTTGAATAGTAGTTTGAACCTACAAACAAATGGTAAAGTTCTCCTTGAATATCATGAATTCATAAGCTTGAATCGCCACCTTTGAAAAATAAACTCGAATCTCAATATCACCTAAGAGAAGAAAAAAAAAGTTCAAACCCAAACAGCATTGCAATCCTACTTGGTTGGGTTAAGTATCGATCGATATCAAACGGGCCTGTTCTTTTAGAGTGTAATTTGAGTATAGTTCTTGAGTTGAATTTGAGTTGAAGTTGAAGAAAATGTTGTCATTGTGTTTTTTTTTTCTTTCTAATCAAAATGTTGCCATTGTTAAACTTGTTCTTATTATCTCTACCGTCTTTGTTAAGTGATCAGTAATATATATCTACTTTTTCTTTAGAACTTTCAAATATTTCATTTTCTCGAAAATGGCATAAGAACATAGATGATTAGGATTCAGCTCTTTGCACCTTGATTTATTCTGGAAACCCAATTGGCATTCCATGTAGCTAGCAATTGATTGGCTAAACGAAATAGTCTTTTATATAGAGAATTTTATTTATTATTTTTTTGTAGGGAAGTTAAAAGAAATAGATAGAGGTAAAAGTATACTACAAATTATGGGGCTGTTCGGCAGTTGAGTTTTTGAGTCAAAAACTTAAAAAAAACAACTCGAGTTACAACTTTATTCAAGTTCATGTTCTTTTAAGTTTGAACTCGAGTTTGAACTGAAGTTCAAGTTTTCTCTTCAACTTGAGTTCGGAACTCGAACTTAAATTAATGAACAGTATTTTTTCTATTCTTATATAATTTTTTCGTTTTAATTCTGATTGAGATAATTTTTTTTCTATGTGTTGACAACGAAAAGACGAATAAAACCCCACCCATATACCCTATTAAAATTTTTCATCAGCATTGAGTTTTTATTAAAATACTATCTAAATACAAATTCAAGTTTTGACTCACTCAAACACAAACTCGAAAAGATTCTTATCTCAAATCATAACTCAAATGTACACAATCAAACACAAACTTAAGTTACAACTTTAACTCAAGAACTATACTCAAATTACACTCTAAAAGAACATGCCCGTTTGATATCGATCGATACTTAACCCAACCAAGTAGGATTGCAATGCTGTTTGGGTTTGAACTTTTTTTTTCTTCTCTTAGGTGATATTGAGATTCGAGTTTATTTTTCAAAGGTGGCGATTCAAGCTTATGAATTCATGATATTCAAGGAGAACTTTACCATTTGTTTGTAGGTTCAAACTACTATTCAAATTCTTTTTACTAGATTGTTTTGTTTCACAAAATTTAAGGGTCCGTTTAGTTCATGCGTTTAAATTAATGATTCTTAATTTTAGCATTTAAAATTCAATTTTTTTATAAGAGAAAACACTGTAACAAAATCAAAACTATAGATTTAAACAAATAAAACAAACGAGCTATAAATTTCTGTCTAAACATTTTTGTTCAACTTATGAACCAAATGGGCCTTTAATCATTTAACAACGCATGATTAATATATACATTGTATTCAAACGTTTAAATCAAACAGGGCCATAATAATTTGATAGTGCATGATTAATATATAATACATGGTGTGTGAAATTTTGGCTCCAACTACTGTCTGCATATAACTTTATATGTACATTATACAGAAGTAAATGGTTATTGACAATTTTGGATCTTTTGTTTTTTTTCGACTGTATGTATATTGTTTGATCTGGAGCAGGCAGACCCTGATTTGTCCGAATATGGAGATGTAAGCGAACTCATATACATGTTGGGACCTAACCAGCCTCCAACCAGCGTTATAATGAAGCCTGAATTTCAGCGCAAAATTTACTATGATATGAGTCCAATTGAGGTACTTATAATTAGAACTATTACTTAAGCAGTATATATATATATATACATGTTTTATGCAAATAAATATTTTTTAAACCATTAAGAGCCTTTTTCTCCAAGCATCTGATCAATTTTTCTTATCCAAATTGAGGCTTAATTAACCTGCTATGATCACTTTTTTTTTTAAATCCATTGTCAGAAATTATTTATTTGAAACTCAACAATGTACTATTCAGAAGTGATTAAACCTCCAAAAATAAAAAGATTACCTACTTTTGGGTTTAGGAGCAATATTGTTTGATCTTAAAAAAAAAAATTAACTTTTATTTTTCTTTGTTCACATAATAATACTCAAATTCAATAGTACTGTACTTTTTTTTTTCTCTTTTTGCTAAATAGTAGTACTAAATGATTATGCATTGTATTCCTTAAAATAATGTCATTGTGATCGAATTGAACTACTTAAGAAAAAACCTTTGCATAAGTATGGTCGTAACAAAATCTTATTACTTGGTCTAGGACTCCACATTGGCCTCAATGCTACCAATTAGAGCCTTTCAAGGGGCTAAATTCATGGAAGGACCGGGCGCCGATAGCGTACCGAGGGTCTACATCAAGACATTGTACAACCGCGTGATAAAGCAGGAGCAACAAGATGCTATGATAAATCGATGGCCACCATCCCAAGTGTTCTTCTTGGAGAGTGATCATAGCCCCTTTTTCTCCAACCCTGATGTGCTCTTCAGCTTTTTACTTAAAGCAGCAACTTTTTAATCTCTCGTGTGTGTTAAAAAATTGTCAGCGTAGTATTTTTTTTTTTTTAATATTATTCTCCGCATATATACTATAAAACAGGCTCTATAAATAATGGATCACTATCGTGATGGATTTGTAGTGACAGTTTCGAACATTAGGTAGTTCTCTTTAAAAGTTTTAAATGTAAAAGTTTGTCTGTGTCAATGTTGATACTCCATTTTTAGAGTGTCTGGGGTCTTGAGCAAATATACTTGTCAGTGTCCCCTTCTCGGACTTTTATTCAGCTACAATATACACATTATATATATATATATATATATGTATGTATATACGTATAAAAGATGGATTATAGTTTATACTACGCTGAGGTATGTCATTTAAAACCAACGACGAATTGTGTGTACATAATAGCTACGGTAGTCGGTAGCGAATTGTGTGTACATAATTAATTTCTGACATCGTTGGGTGGTTGGGTCCTTTTAAAGGTTTGATCCTAGCGGTAAGGGGCTTCTTTTAGTAGGGGTGGTACCGTCTCCAAAAGTTAACGACAGTGGCAAGATGAATCATTGGTTGCCATTGGATGGTCTCTTTCCGGCGGTTTTGCCGCTTGACTCTCGAAGCCTTCTTCTTTTCCTTGTAGTCCCCTCACCGACTGCGTCGTTGTTGGAGGCTTGCGCCAACGATGCTTTGGGTTTTCTTTTTACTTTGCTTTGTATTTTAGAATGTAATAAAGGTGTGGCGATGTTGTTCTCACTACTTTTTGTTTGTTTTTTTTTTTGTAATCACGGAGGTGGATTCCCCACCGTCCGGTGTTGATTATGTCTCCTACCCGGTTGAGTGTTTTTCTGAGAGATGGATTATTTGATCAAGTTAGAATATTGTCTGTGTCGTGATGTTGATGTCTCTTCTGAGTGGGGGTTATTGTTTTGTCCCTCTAGCGCTCAGAAATTTATTTTGATAGGAGGAGAACTAGAACTTTAGGTGTGCTCAATCTTAGTGTGATGAGATTATCTCTTGTTCTCAGATCTCAGGTGTACGTCTGTCTGTTTATCGAGTCATTAACCTTATAGTGTGCTGTTTATTTATCTTTTTTCGTTTG
>NW_010364573.1:0-765 GCF_000414095.1 Morus notabilis | reverse complement strand
CACAAAGGGTAAAATAGAAATTTTAGAATTACGGAATTCTAAAATTAAACACTCGAAAATAATTAATTGAGAATTAATTATTATTTAAATAATGTGGTTATTTAAATTTAAATTTGAACACATCTAGATTTATCCATTTAAACTTATTTGATAAGTTGTTCAATTTAGAATTCAAATTAATTTAAGTTTGACTTAAATTGGAATTTGAATTTGAATCAAAATTGGACTGCAGGATAAAGGATGATTTTCTCTTTCTTCCTAATCTATTTTTTGGCGCCTATCACAGGGATAGTGTCACCTAGGTTGGCCGGCCATCTTGAGGATAAGGAGTAGGAGATTTTGTTTCAAATTCAAATAGGAGATAATTAACGAGCTTTATCTTGGAGATAGAGATTAGATTCCTTCTAAAAGTTTGACTTCTACTCTATAAATAAGAGAATGATAGAAAATTGCGCGAGACAAGTTTTGAAACAATTTTTACCCTAATTTCAGAGGGTGGCTGAAATTCTCATAGAGTGGGAAGGAAAAATTTTTCTCCAAAAATTTCATATCGTGCATGTGTTGATGTTTGTAAAAATTCGAGTGTTTATTCTAACCCGTTTTGTCTCAGGTGTGCCCATACGCACGTTTTTATGGATTCTCAGAATTGACGTGGAAGACATTAGTTTTCTAAACACAAAGCTTTGGAACAAGGATTATTCGAGATCAAAGAACTTAAGTTATCATCCTAATCGGCCGCCGGGTATTATTCGTAATTGAGTTCTT
>NW_010364572.1:0-2569 GCF_000414095.1 Morus notabilis | reverse complement strand
GTGAGAAGTACTATACAATATTTATTCAGCGTAATATTGATATTATACAAGTGTAACAGTGGTTTGGGATAACTAAAATTTTTTGTTACACCATTCCAACCTTAGGTATAAAGAAAACTTATAAAAGTTAATTCGGAATGCCATGTTCAATGCTTTTATCTTATTGTATTTATTTTATTTGCTGCTAGTTCTATGCTTTTAAGTGCTTTATCATGTTGCCTCCTTTATTTTAATTTTCTAAGAAAAAATTTATACACAAAGCGTGACAAGTCATATTGAAAATATACCCAAGGGTCAAGGTCAAATATTTAACTGCCAATCCTAATCGTTCGATCACATACCAGTAGTGTGAGTAACAAAATCGACATGTCAAAACTAAACTGAAAAGGCAGTGCTTATTGATCATTCATTGGGGTTTGCAACTCCATTAGCGCTTAGCTGAACTCTCAATGTACTAAAATATTTCATGGTTAGTGATTTTGGAATGTTTATGTCTTGAAAATGTTTCAATAACATAGATTTATTTATTGGTCCTAAGCTTCAAATGAATGAGGTAATTAAATTGCAAAAACCACCCCTATTTATGAAACAGTGCAATAACTATGTGAAGGTCTGCTTGTTTTCCACTAAAGAATTTGTGTAAAGAATTTCAAGATTACGCAGAGCCTGTTTTGGATTGGTTTTAAAAAAAGCCGTTTTTGAGTCTGTTTGAATAAATATTTTTAAAATGCTTATAATTTTTATGAGCTTTTGAGGAAAACAACTTACGAAAAGCTTTTTTATTTAATTTTTAACTTTTTATTTATAAACAGCATATTAAAAATTTAATTCATATCCTTATATTATTACATTATTTTTTTAACAATAATTACTTTTAACTCTTTAACCAAACATATTTTAAGTCTTAGATAAAGAACTTTATTCTTTTGCCTTTTTTTTTTTTTTGATAAAGTACTTGTGTAACTATTAAATACTATTGTATTAGTTGATGGGGATATTCAAACCTGGATTATGTCTCCATGACCCCACAAACATAAAATTGTATTACTAATTCATTCATAGAATTGATCACCATCAATCAAGAAATAGAAAGGAAAATTAAATTCAGTGGCCCAGATGTCTAACAGATAATATAACTTATTGCTTGACTATTAACCAACCAAAAAAAAAAAAAATTGTTTTGCCAATTTAAAAACTATTTCAACTGTTGGCAATATCGTGCATGGAAATTGGGAAAGTGTTGTATATTAAAGAACCAATAATGGAATGCCATATAGTCAACGAGCGTAGATTGTTAGGTAGGCTTTATCCTTAGTCAAATTAGGGTCTTTTGGATGAACGTTCTATTATAAGCTCCATCCTGGAGACAACATTTAAGAATAAAGATTAGAAGGGAGATTCGTATCATAATTTGAATTATGGTTCGTGACTTGCTATAATATTTTTTTTATAAAAAATATATGTAAAATAAAATAATTTTTAATTTATGAACCAAACATTCATTAAGTGATTAATGATATCAACGAGGGCACAAAATGGGTTTTAAGGACCTCAATTCTTGTTGTTGGTGTGGTTGTTGACACCCTCAGGTGGGGCAGATCTCAACAAGACGCGGTAGTGCATCTCTACTGTCCATCTCATTTAGGATTTGTTGGTGACTTAAAAGACCATTTAATGAGATGAAAATAAAATCAACTCGAAATTTGATATCATAGATATCATCGTCTTTTGCATTTTTTCGACAAAATAATCCTCTCTACAACTTTTCTCATTCTTCAATTCAGGTATGTTTGTAATTTTTCTCCATTATAGACAAAAATACAATCTTCACGGGGAATAAAATCACTATAAATTTTTAGGAGCTTTTACAGTGAGACTTCTTAAAAAAAAATATTCACAAGTTGAATACTCTATTTTGATCGTTGGATTAAGTTTTTAACCGTCAGATTTAATTAAGTTCATATTAAAAATTTATAACGCGACGTATAGAACTACTTCCTCTACAGATTTGATCGTTAAAAAAGTAATATAACGGTCAAAATATGGTGTTCTATTGATGGGTTTTTATAGGAGTCTCTCACTGTAGATAAAGCTAATCATATTCATGATTTTGGGTTTAAATCATGATTCTGAAATTATGATTCAGAATTAAGAGTTTGAATCACCTTGAATCAAGAGATGAGTGGTTTTAGAATCGTGATTTGAGCTAATTTAAAACATAACATCAGATTTTGAATCATGAATTATAATCATCAAACTAAACACTGATTATGAATCATGATTTAAAATTACTTTAAACAAACACTGATTATGAATTAGAATTCAGAATTATAATTTTAGATCTATCTATCAAACGCACCTTAAATTTTTATGTTATAGTTCATCTTTCACACTTTACTTTCTCATTGACACATCCATCAACTTAAGACAATCGATTGGTGACTCAGTTTATGCCCAATTCGGTTATTGGTCCTCAGACCAAATTGATCGTAGAATTCACCCTGTACTGTAGATAAAGGTCCCGTTTATTTTACCGATTCGAGTTTAAAATTTGAGTTTTGTTACAGTA
>NW_010364571.1:0-634 GCF_000414095.1 Morus notabilis | reverse complement strand
ATAAAATAAAATAAAATCGAAGCCCAAAAACTACGAAATTTTGCATACATGATCATTACATTTTTCTGGGCATGATTGCAGAAAAAGGCCTCAAACAATGACAAAAAAAAGTAAAACGCAGTCAAAAAGCCCCCTGATTTATGTTTTGCATTCCAAAATTAATATATGATTTTTAGGAATTAATGCAACAAGCGGCACCATTTTTTTGATGAATATTCTATTTCTTATGATTTTCTTTATTTTTCATGTTTGAAAAATAAAATAAAATAAAAATGACTTCAAAATGCTATGAAAATTTGCAGACACGATCCTTACATTTGCTAGGCATGACTACAAAAAATGGCCTCATAAAATGACAAAAACAAGTAAAACACTGTCAAAAAGCCCCCGACCCGTGTAGTGGGATGCCCAGGGGCAAGCTTAGGGGACGAGATGGGTCAAAAATTTATACTTTTATTTATGTTTTGCATTCTAAAATTAATATACGATTTTTAGGAATTAATGCACCGAACGACACCATTTTTTGATGAATATTCTATTTTTTATGATTTTTTTATTTTTTCTTTTCAAAAAATAAAATAAAATAAAAACGATGTCAAAAAACTATGAAATTTTAAAGACACGATCCTTACAT
>NW_010364570.1:643-792 GCF_000414095.1 Morus notabilis | reverse complement strand
TTGTTCCCGTGCCATTCGTAGATCGCAAAGAGAGCTTCTTCGATCTAACAATTGATGGGCCCCGTTACGACGCCAACATTTGTCGCCCTTCCCGGCGCGGTTGTAGAGCGCGAAGAGAGCTTCGATCTAACGGCTGATGGGCCCCGTTT
>NW_010364570.1:0-232 GCF_000414095.1 Morus notabilis | reverse complement strand
CGTTCCCGTGATAGTTGTAGAGCACGAAGAGAGCTTCGATATGACGGATGATGGGCCCCGTTATGACACCAAAAGATGTCGCCGTTCCCGTGGCGGTTGTAGAGCGCAAACAGAGAATAGATCTATCGGTTGATGGGCGTCGTTACACAACTAAAGTTTTGAGCCTTCCTTTGGCCATTGTGAATTGCAAAGAGAGCTTCGATCTAACGGCTAATGGGGCCCATTACAACAC
>NW_010364569.1:0-539 GCF_000414095.1 Morus notabilis | reverse complement strand
CTCTCGTTGTGGTTTACATTTAATTTGGAATTAAATAGATATGTTAAAAATTTTGAAATTCCGCCTACAAGTTTGTTGTTGTTCAAATGATTTGTCATTAAAAAATCACAACTAGATCCTACAATTGGTATCAGAGCCTAGGGTTTATGATCATGCATGATTTATGTTTATGCGATTGAATGTATGATATGTGTTGATATTGGCATCTTGCATGAATATGTGATGAATTCAAAATTGTTTTGATTATATTTGTGATTGGATCCCGATCGATTGGCTCTAGGTTTTTAATTACACAAAGTTGGTGGTTTATGTTTTTCTCTAGAATATAATGTAAGCCATTAAAAGGCCTAGGAAATTTTGTAATTTAAAATTCTGGAATTTTTTTTTTAGTGCCGCCGCCGCTACCGCCGCCGCCACCGTCGCAGGCCGCCGCACGAGTCCCTGCCTCCGCCACAAGCTCAGCCGCCAACCCCTCCCCTGGATTTGGCTACGCAGCACACTAGGGTTTCAGAAACCCTAGCGTGCGCCAGGGTTTTCTG
>NW_010364568.1:31323-41502 GCF_000414095.1 Morus notabilis | reverse complement strand
GCATCCCGGAATCGGTGTTCAAAGGGGCGTTCCTCAACAGATTACGAGAGGACATCAGGGCGGAGGTAAAATTACATAGGCCCATTAACTTGCAAGAAGTTATGGACCTAGCATCCCGGAATCGGTGTTCAAAGGGGCGTTCCTCAACAGATTACGAGAGGACATCAGGGCGGAGGTAAAATTACATAGGCCCATTAACTTGCAAGAAGTTATGGACCTAGCCCAACAAGGCATCCCGGAATCGGTGTTCAAAGGGGCGTTCCTCAACAGATTACGAGAAGACATCAGGGCGGAGGTAAAATTACATAGGCCCATTAACTTGCAAGAAGTTATGGACCTGGCCCAACAAATTGAGGCCCGGGATGTGCAGTGGAGAGGCTGGGCGAGGGAGGCAAGGGGAATTACTTGGGCCGGCCCAACTCAGGGTGGCAGACCTCCAGCTCCTCTCTAGGCCCAATAGAGAGCCCCCTTCGATCTAATACTTACAGGGATGGTTCCATGACATCCAAAGGGCGCACGTGGCCTTCTTCTTCGTCTCAACATGTTTCGAGTGGGGAATCCAAGTTCCGCCGCCTATCTGATGTTGACAATGTGTCCATAAAGTAGGATGTAATTTGTTATTTATGAAATGGCAAATATCGGACATCATTGTTTCGCTGACGTTTGTAAATAAAATAAAGTCATGTTTTAATTCATACTCAAGAGTGTTAGTAATATTGCTTAGTCCATAGACTGTTATCAACGAAAGAAGAGTCAGGGAATTCCTGCCGGACAAGCTCTTCTGATATAGTTTAAAATTGATATTCACAGTCTTAGGGTCGATTGGGCAATCGAATCCGATTATGACTGTTAGATCGAACCATGTGATGCTGGTCTCGGGGCATGGGAGTTGGACTCTGTGGTTGATCTAGACATGTTCACAACATGTTGAATAGACCATGTAACTAATTAGGTTAGAGCAAAAACCGTTTACTGAACTCTAAACCAAATTATTACAACCTAAGTATGTTAGCCCTCCACTGAAGTTTGTCTATTCCAGGAAGCACAAGGGTATGGGGAGTGAGAATAGAGTAAGTGATAGGGGGGAAAATGTAATTTCTAGAAACTAAGAGCTGACGTGGAGAAATATGTTAGAAGAATTGTTAGGAGTCAGGGGATTTAAGGGCGTAAGGGGACCTTGGGAAGGGTATTCAGTTATTTTTGAGTGCCTTGGCATTGGGAGGGTGGGACTTCGAAATTCCTAAGCCTGCCTCTGCCATTTTCGTTATTTTCTTTCCAGTGTTAGCTTGTGCCTAGCTATGACCACCGGCTATGGTGGTTAGATAATAAATAAAAGGAACTGACGCCCCTTTTGCGTTGTTATTTGCCATCCTTCTCTACTCTTATGTGGTTTTTTTCTCTCTAACACGCAGGTTCCTAACAGAGTACAAGGGAGGCCCCATGGTGGTGACAACCAACAATTCATGGTTGCCAATTGCTCACATTGGTAACACAACCATCCTACCGCGTTTCAGTTCCAATCAGGTGCCACTCCAAGACGTCTACCATGTACCAGGTATGAAGAAGAACCTCTTGTCAATAGCTCAATTAACATCATCAGGTTACTATGTTCTATTCGGCCCACACGATGCCAAAGTCTATCAAGATCTCAAAATTTCTGGAACACCGATGATGGAAGGACGTCGATTGGAGTCTGTCTACGTAATGTCAACTGAATCTGCTTACGTAGACGCGACTCGAAGGAATGAGATAGCTTATTTGTGGCATGGTTGGGACACGTTGGCTACCACAAGTTAAAGGTGATGATGCAAAAGGCAATGTTGAAGGGGCTTCCTTAACCTAAAGTTAGAGCCGACACCGTCTGTGCGGGATGCTAGTATGGAAAAGCACACCAACTTCCATATGAAGAGTCAAAGTTCAGAGCAAAAGTCCCTTGGGAGCTTGTGCACTCCAACGTGTTTGGACGTGTCAAGCAACCATCAATTAGCGAAATGCACTACACGATCACATTCATCGACGACTTCTCGAGGTACGTGTGGGTTTTCTTTATGAAAGTAAAATCTGACGCTTTTGAGAAATTCAAGGAGTTCAAAGAGCTAGTAGAAGGAGAAGTCGGTAAGAAGATCCAGTGCTTGCGCACAGACAACGTTGGGGAGTACACTTCAGATGAGTTTTGTGAGTATCTACGAAGCCACAACATATGCTATCAGTTCACATGTGCAAACACGCCCCAACAAAATGGAGTATCTGAGAGAGAATCGACACCTTGCAAATGCATGTCGAAGCATGCTACACGCAAAGATTGTCCCAGGCAGGTTTTGGGCCAAAGGTATAAAGACTACAACTCATGTCATCAACAGGCTTCCTCAACCAAGGCTTGGGTTCGTCTCACCCTTTGAGAAACTGTGGGGCATAAAGCCACAATAAGTCACTTTCGAGTATTCGGTTGCATATGTTATTGATTTGTGTCGAGTCATTTAGGCACCCAGTTTGATAAGAAGGCTCTCGGTGTATCTTTGTGGGCTACGATAGTCAGAGAAAAAGGTGGAGATGTTGCTACACATCATGTAGTGTGGCGTTTGATGAAGCATCTTCGCGGTGGTCACCACAGAAGGAGGAGCTTCCTGATTAGAAAGAAATCAAGGATAAGCTGCAACAGAAGATGGGAGAGGAAATCGGTGAGGTATGACCAACTCCTGAGACGACTAGTGACGAACCTAACAATGAAGACGACGGCGACACAGAGGTAAATGAGTCCCTGGTGAAACGGTGTTCATCAAAGGCATGTGGAAGAGTCCGATCCAAGTCAAGGAACAACAACTCCACAATCACAGCTTAGAAGATTGACTATAGTAAGAAAGTTGAATCCCAAATATACTAATGTAACAGTGGTGGAGGAGACAAACTTGAAAGAGTCAACGACATATGAAGAAGCGTCTCATAATCCTAGATGAATGGCAGCCAGGCAAGAAGAAATTACCGCTCTGGAGCATAATCAAACTTGTGACTTAGTACCAAAGCCAAGGGATGTGAAGCCCATTTCTTGTAAATGGGTATACAAGGTTAAGACTCGCCCTGATGAATCGGTCGAGAGATACAAGGTTCGGTTAGTTGCACGTGGCTTCTCTCAGCAGTTTGGACTAGACTACAATGAAACATTTAGTCCAGTGGCGAAGCTTTCTACCGTACGAGTTTTTTTGGCCCTTGCAGCTAGTAAAGATTGGAAGTTCTGGCAGATGGATGTGAAAAATGCCTTCCTACACGGGGAGCTAGATCGTGAGATCTACATGATTCAACCGAAAGGATTTGAGAGCGGAATCTATCCTAACTACGTCTGCAAGTTAAGAAAGGCACTTTATGGATGGAAGCAAGCTCCAAGGGCATGGTACGGTAAGAGTCATACTCTTAACACAAAGTGGCTATTTAATGGCACATGTAGATTCTAGCTTGTTCGTTAAAGCTAGAGAAGGAAAATTAGCAGATGTGCGGTGTACATTGGTTGGCTACTATGATGCTGATTATTAGCAGATGTGCGGTGTACATTGGTTGGCTACTATGATGCTGATTACGCTGGAGATCATGATATGTGGTGATCGACTACGGGGTACATTTTCAAACTTGGCTCAGCAACAATATGCTAGAGTAGCAAAAGACAACCAACGGTATCTTTATCGACTACTAAAGCAGAATAGCAGGAGTTGTGGCAGCCCAAGATTGTACGTGGTTGATACAATTACTTAAGGATAAAGTGCCATTGTTCTATGACAATTTTTCTGCAATTCGTCTAGCGGAGAACCTAATATTCCATGCAAGGACCAAGCACGTGGAAGTACATTATCACTTCCTCAGGAAAAAAGTATTACAAGAGGAGCTAGAGATGTGCCATGTGAAAGCAGATGATCAAGTGGCGGACTTGCGTACTAAAGGGCTCAATTCTACGAGGTTTCAGAAACTCAGGGATCAACTAAACATGAATGCAAGAATAATGATGGGAGTCGGTGCTGAGGGGGAGTGTTTAGAGTCATCACCAACTCATGGAATTCTCTAGGAAGCTCTAGATTAATCTAGAGACCTTATCCAATTTGTGCTAGAAACCTTATCTAAACATATTCTAGAAGTATCTTCAAGGCTGCAAATAGAAACTTCAAGAAACACTTGCAAAGTTGGCATTCCTTGCCGACATACTAGAAGGTTCCCAAATCAAGTAAGCAACCAACTTAGTGAGCATATAGCAAGGTTTTGCGTACTCGGTGGAGGTATGTCCAAAAGAGTGAATGTCCTAAGTGAGTGATATGTGTGAGTTAGTGGAGTTACAAAGTGTGTGAGTGCTATTAAGTGTAGTGTCGTTTGTTAGAGTGCTAGTGTAACAGCGAGTGTATTTTGTGGTCTTAATGTTTAAGGTGGTGTTGTAATTACTTTTTCAATGTAATAAAAGTAATTGCAGTGTTGTGTTGTGTTTAACAGAACAAAAATTATAAAATAACTGATGCCCTCACCTCCCCAGTTCCAAATTTTTCCATCCACGGTTAATGCCACGGTGAAAAAGCCCCCACAAGAAACAGCAGCCACAGGCACAGGTAATGCTTTCACTTGGGAAGGAATGCTAAGTCCACCACCCTCATTTGGGCCACGGCCAGGACCAAGTCCCAATCTACCATCCCCTTCATCTCGACCCCAAGTATAAAGTTTGCCTACATCCAAGACATATCTACAAATTTTATACATAACATGATACCAGATAATGCTCTATTTAGATAGTGATTCAAGTTAGCAGAACAAAGTCAAATAGTAAAAATCAATCTAATATTTTCTATATTCTGGTTTACATCACCTTTTTTTTTTTTTTTTTGTCATCATCCATTAGTAATTACTTCTTAATATGTATATTTCTTCTAGTCATGCACTTAACCCAACCAACATTGGTTCTTCTATATAATTTGATTGCTTTCCGCAGTTTCCCGCAGTTTCGCTTTTCTTACTTTAAGAAGTTTCTCCTTCTTTTCACTTCCCTAGTGATGCGTGTATGGATTCGTACACTTATTTCCCCTTCTGCACCTCTTTCCTAAAAGTAACAAAACTATGCGGGAATACCATATTCCAATTAACAAGATGAGTTCGAAAACTAGCTTCAAGTAAGCAATTTCGTTCACACCTGATTCTGTAATGGCAGCAGTATGCGTGCCACTAGTTGCGATATGTCCTATTTTCCCACTCCATGAACCTTCCACCAATCTAGGAAACAGCTCTCTGTGATAAACAGAGTGCCCAAGTGCACCAAAACCACCATAACCCCTGCAAACTTCATTTTCAATTACACCACCATGAACTTATGTGAATCAACAACATGTGTACTAAGTTGATACAACATTACTAAATTTACGATTTACGTCATACAATCATATTTATGCTAATGCAAACAAATGAACAAAACGAAAGTGTTGAATGAATCAAAAGAATACTGACCAGGTGAAGACATCGCCTTGGGAAGTGAGCACAGCCGAGTGGAGCCCACCGAGAGCCACGGACTTCACCGAATCCAAATGTGGATTCAATGTCGGCACAAACGCAGAATTCTCGTGGCCAAAGCCTAGTCTTCCTCCGTCGCCTTTGCCCCAAATCCAGAGCTTACCATCAACGACCAACGAAGAGTGGAAGAGCCCACAAGAAATACCCACCTCCGTTAAACTCCCGGAATCGCCATTAACATCGTTTTTTGAGCTTCTGGGCAGTGAAATTCGACCTGGGGTGGGGGAGAGAGCGAAGGAGGAAGAGGGTACGAGGAGGTTGGCGAGTGGGGTCGGGTAGAGCCGGATTTCCTCGATTCCGCCGCCGAGCTGGCCGGAGGAGCCTCGGCCCCACGAGAGAAGCTGGAGGGTTGTCGTTTTGGTGGCGACGGCGTCGTTTTGGTCGGTGGCAGTGTCGGGCTTGTAGAGGAGTGGGACTTTGCGGCTTGTGGCGGTGGAGAATGGTGAGGCAATAAGACGGGTGATAAAGGTTGTACAACGCAGGTGGCAGAGACGGAGAAACGACATCGTATTGTGCCGGGTTCAATTGCCGAAGCAGAGGCGCCGCCGGGAAATTGGGACGACGCCTAGCAGTGAGAGGGGCGTTTTATCGTCCGGGGGTTTAGAAAGGGTTTACCTGAAAAATTATCCAACAAAAAAAGGAAAATGAAATTACTCAATTACCCTTAAGATTTTACACTTTGACGGAGTTCTCCATATTACAAATATTGTACAATTTACCTTTGAATTTTAAACTTTATGATTATTTTTTACAAACGACCTTCAAAATGTAACAGAATAAGGCATCGTTTAACTCATATTTAAGTTTAAAATTTGAGTTTTGTTATAGTAAAAAATTCTCAAAAACAGTCACATCTAACTTTTTTATTACAGTAAAAAGTTCTCACATAAAATCACATTTCAACTCGAATTAAAAACTCGAATCAACAAACTAAACGAGCCCTAATTAATTTAACCCCAATCTTTCACTACCAGTCCTTTCGTCAAAAACCCTCCGAAAAAAAAAGGAAATGCCTAATCATGTGATATGAGTAGAAAATTGTAAAAAACATACTTTGTTTTTGGCTCATCGAGAAACAAAATATAGTTCTTTGAGTTGTAATCACTTTTCAATTACTTTTTTAAAAGGAAAAAATAGAACCAGTTGCAAACACGCACTTTGTGCGTGCCTATTCAACATTTTTCTTTTTTTGATATGGAGGTCATAATTTTCTTTTGAAAATTTTATAGTTTATGCTTTTTATTATTGTTTTTTCTTTTTTGAAAATTGAATCCAATAGAAAAATATTGAATAGAGCAACATTAAAAGGAAAAAAGTCATTTGAGAACAAAATATTAAAGACTATTTATTCGGTATATATAGTAAAAAAAAGTATTTGAGAGGGTCATTTCGTAAAAAAATAAATTGATTAGGACATATATAAGAAGAAACTATTTCAATAGGACAATTAGAGGAAAAAATATAAATGAGGGTCACATTTGAGAAAGGAAAAAGAATGTATTGTAGAAGAAGAAAAGGGAAGGCAAGAATGTATTGTAGAAGAAGAAAAGGGAAGGCGCGCGGCCCGGCCCAAGCTCAGTTAGGCCTAAGCCCGGATTTGGCCCTTGTTCGGCCTGGCCCAAGCCCGTTAAAAAGCCCTCCAGCCCGTGAGGATTGTGACCGTTGGGCCCGCGAAGGGTCCAACAGTCACAATCTGAAAAAAGTCCCTAAAATCCACTATAAATACCCCTTAATTCCACCCTAAATCTCACACAACAATTCACTGTCAACTTCTCATCTCACTCTCATTCTATCTCTCATCTTGTCTTTTTTATTTTGATTCTAAGCTTTTCTCTCGCAATCACTCCTTTTCTTGCTCTTCCATTTACAAAGTTTAAGTTCAATCAATTTCCAGAAAATGGCCGCATCAAACTTTCCTGATTTCACTACTCTCTCGGAGCTTGGTGATGAGCCATTTTTCGTGGATAAAATGATGCCTCCCAACCCCACCCCCATTGAACTGGAAAATGCTTTGGTTGATAATGCTTCAGTGCACAACGAGGAAGTTGAAGAACACAGCAGCGGAAAAAGACCGCGAACTTCTCCAGCATAGCAGCATTTCACAGAGGAGCCCCGACCAAATCCAAAAACAAGTGAAATTGAAATTCATGTGCTATGTAAGTACTGTAAAAAGTACTTTTCTAATAAAAAGGGTGGGGCACCCCCAGGACACCACCAGGGCACCCCGGGGGACACCCCCAGGGAACCCCCGGGGCACCCCCCGGGAGACCCCTGGGGCACACACAAGACACAGTTGGGACACTCGCGGGACACCCCCGGGGCACTGCTAGGCCACCCCCAGGAGACCCCCGAAGCAACCCCAGGACACCCCCGGGGCACACCCAGGGCAACCCCGGGACATCCCCGCGGCGCCCCTGGGGCACACCCGGGACACCCCCGGCGGACCCCAGGGGATCCCCGGGAGGCCCTCGGGTCACCACCGGGACACCCCAGGGACACCCCCCGAGGCACCCCCGGAGAAACCCCAGGACACCCCAGAGGCAATGATTACGCCCAAATGTGTACAAAAATAAGCGGTCAATTGTAATACAAGTTGAACGGTCGATCCCACGAGGAGGTGTTAAATTGAACAAGAAACGACTAGTAAATAAAAAGCGTTAGGAAAGTAAGCAATGAAACAAAGAAAAGAAATAAGTGTTTTTGATTATTTTTTGAACAATTTAAAATGGAGAAAACTCAATAATAAAAAGTGGTAAGGCATTGAGAATCCTCCATATGCTTTGTTCACCTATTTGGATTTTGATTCATAAATTGACTCAATTGAAAGTTTCACATCCCAAACAATCAATCAGAAAATAAATATTTGAAGAACATATGAATTAAAAATGTATTCGAGTAAATAAAATTCTAACGTTTAGATTTAAGAAAAATTATCTTATGAGAAATCTAAGAGCAACAATATACCGTTGGTAATATTGCAGTAAAAGACTACTCATAAAACAATACCTATCAATATATAATATAATGCAACAATCACATAAAAAGAGCTTGACTAGATTTATATGAAAGTTGACAATAAAATATATTGATAAGAGGAAGAAATATGATTAAAGAAAATTATTTACTCAAATGTATAAAACTTACAAATCATTGGAGAATCAAAATCCAAACAAGTTCACTACACATATAGGATCATCTCTAGCCTAGCTTGCACATAATTCCCATAAAATTCTAAACAGAAAATATGAGACTAAGAACAAGAAGATGAGAGAAAAAAATGTAAAAACTTAGACTAAAATTCAACGACTTAAACACCTTGACATGGCCCTATTTATAAAGTTTTGGGCCATGCCAAAGGCTACAATCAGCAAAGACAAACGTTCTAAAATGAATTAAAATTTACAAATGATTAATTGGGGTGATAAAAACTAGAACTTAATGAGGAGTTAACATAGAAACGGTTTGAGGCTGAAGAAGAAACTTAGCACTGCACTCCTCAGTCAAAACAACGGACACAAACGGCTACAAAAAGGAAGAGCAAAAGACTAGGACACGTGGCGCGCGCTGATTCACGGAGAAGAAAGACTGTTACTATGCAGGGACACATGGCGTCCGCTGATTGGCGGAGAAGAAGAAGTGGCCGACAATGCTTCTGCTCGCGACACGTGGCGGACGCTGATTGGGAAGAAGCAGCACTCGGGACCCACGTGGAGAAGAAACGCTGAACGCCCTGACGTGCGCGTGAAGGAGACTCGCTCGGGAAACGGGCGGTGCGCGCCAAGCACGCATGCGCAAGGGGACAGGTGGGGCCCACGCGGATCTGCGACAAACAAGAAAGCGACACGTGGCGGGATGGACTGACGCGGCTTGGACGGCTCGAACGCTCGGCTGGCAGACTGGGCTTCTGATGGGCTTCTTAGTGGGCTGAATTGGGCTTTTCTTAGGTTCAACTTTTGGGTTTTGCTTGGTAAACTAGCCCAAATCCAATTGTTTTCTTCAAAAACCTAAAAAATAAAATAAATCCAATTAAAATTAAATCCTCTTAATTTAGGAATATTTGAAATTAAAATCACAAATTTGATAAAATAATTTGACAATTATGAACATTAAAAGTGTAAATTTGTGCACTTATCACAACCCCCAACCAGCTTATTGCTAGTCCCTAGCAATTCAAGCGAAAGAAAAATCATGTCAAGCTAAAAATCTAGATCAAAACTAGCAAAATCACCTAAGCAATCAAACAAAACATTAGTAAGTCATCAGGAAATGCTATCAAAACTACTTCAGTCATAACTCCAAAGTCGTGTGTGTGTGCACCAAACCGTATCCTTCTTACCACATTCCTTAACACAAATAGCATCGAAAAACTCACCAAGGTAAAGTCTCAACTCCATTTACCTCACGGGGAACGGAAATATTTTGATGCAAAGGGATTACGCTCATGGAGTTGGAAATGTTACAATTAACGCTCAAGTGAGAGAAGGCAATTTAAGGACAAGCTATTAAACAAACATTGATCAAATGATAAGCAAATCAAATATCTGGAACAATTCATCACTCAAACTGTAAACAAACTTTCAGGATTTCATTCTGGCCAAGAGGAAGATCTCATAAACAAACAAAGATCCGAAAATACAGACAAATATACACAAA
>NW_010364568.1:30083-30781 GCF_000414095.1 Morus notabilis | reverse complement strand
CATGAATATGCTCACCACCCCCAACCCAAAATCAGACAGTGTCCTCAATGTCTAAAAATATATGCAATATGAAAAAGACATGGAAAGAGAACACCTGGATGATGAACATTGGAACTAAGCCGAGCCTCCTGAACTGATTCTCCAAAACACAAACAAATATAAAATCACACAAAATCAAACTAAAAATAAAAGCACACAAAACACACCAAACGAAACTAAGAAACAAAAATATGATACAAAAGGGTTGAAAGCAAACTCCTCAAGATTGGTAAACTGGAGCCTCGAGAATGATCTCTTCAGCCTGGCTCACACGCTCAATGTAATGCTTCAGTCTCTCGCCATTGACTCTGAATACTCTCCCATCGCTTGGGTCCTCGACCTCGACAGCGCCGTTGGGAAAAACTTGTTTCACCACAAATGGACCAGTCCACCGCGACCTCAACTTACCTGGGTGGAGATGCAGACAGGAGTCATAGAGATGCACCTTCTGATTCGGCTCAAAATTCTTTCGCATGATTTGTTTATCATGTGCCACTTTCATCTTTGCCTTGTAGATCCTGAAATTGTCGTAAGCATCATTTCTCAGCTCCTCAATTTCTGATAGCTGGAGCTTGCGATTAATACCTGCAGAACTAAGATCGAAGTTAAGGGCTTTGATAGCCCAATAAGCCTTATGTTCGAGCTCTACAGGTAAATGA
>NW_010364568.1:25344-29927 GCF_000414095.1 Morus notabilis | reverse complement strand
TGGCCATTCGTTTGTGGATGATAGGCAGTAGCAACCTTATGAAGCACACTGTACTTGCGCATAAGAGCCTCAAATGAACGGTTGCAGAAATGAGTGCCTTGATCACTGATGATAGCACGTGGAGTGCCAAACCTAGATAACACGTTCTCCTTCAAGAACTTAACAACTGTTGCATTATCATTAGTTCGATACAGTACGGCTTCAACCCATTTAGAAACGTAATCCACAGCGATGAGGATGTAAAGGTACCCAGAAGAAGGTGGAAATGGACCCATAAAGTCGATCCCCCAACATTCGAATATGTCTATCACGAGAATCGGGTTCAAAGGCATCATATGGCGGCGGACAAAGCACCTAACTTCTGGCACCGGACACAGGAACGACAGAATTGATTAGTGTCCTTGAACAAAGTATGCCAATAAAGACCACACTGTAAGATTTTTGCGGCAGTCTTTTTCACAGAAAAATGACCACCACATGCATCATTATGGCAGAAGTTCAGAACACTAGTAATCTCATCATCAGGAATGCATCGTCTCATGATTTGGTCGGGACAGTACTTGAAAAGATATGGATCATCCCAATAGAAGTTTCGCACTTCGACCAAGAACTTGCGTTTATCTTGTGCATTCCAATCAGAAGGAAGTTCGCCTGTCACCAAGTAGTTTACGATATGAGCGTACCGAGGCAGCTAAAAGATTTTCATCTGGGAAGTTATCGCGGATGGCAGGGCCATCGACAGGATCATTGAACTCGAGTCGAGACAGATGGTCGACAACGACATTCTCGACACCTTTCTTGTCCTTGATGGTCAAGTGAAATTCCTGCAATAGAAGGATCCACCTAATTAATCGCGCCTTAGCATCCTTTTTGGAAAGGAGATACTTGAGGGCGGTATGATCTGTAAAGACGGTGATAGGTGAACTGATCAGATATGCACGAAACTTGTCAAGTGCAAAGACCATAGCGAGCAACTATTTCTCAGTGGTTGAGTAATTCATTTGAGCACTATTTAGAGTTATACTCGCTTAATACACAACAAAGGGCTTCCCTTCCCCTCGTTGACCAAGGACTGCCCCCACAGCATAATCGCTTGCGTCACACATGATCTCAAATGGTAAGCTCCAATCCAGTGACTAAATGATGGGGGCGGAAGTCAACTTCACCACAAGCGTTCGGAAAGAATCCTCACACTTTTGTGTCCAATCGAATACGGCATCTTTGGCCAGGAGGTTACAAAGCGGAAGAGAAATTGCTGAAAAGTTTTGTATGAACCTCCTGTAAAAACCAGCATGCCCCAGCAAACACCAAATGTCTTTGACAGTCTTGGGGGTGGGCAACTTTGAGATAAGTTCAATTTTGGACTGATCAACCTCAATTCCTCTTTCAGAAACAACATGCCCCAAGACTATGCCAGATGGCACCATGAAATGATACTTCTCCCAGTTAAGCACGAGACCTTTCTCTTCACATCTTTTAAGCATAGCTTCTAAGTTGAGAAGGCACGAGTCGAAGGAGTCACCGAAGACGGTCAAATCATCCATGAACACTTCCATACACTTCTCAATCATGTCGCTAAAAATGCTCATCATGCACCTCTGGAAGGTGGCTGGTGCATTACACAACCCAAATGGCATACGCCGAAAAGCATAAGTACCAAAAGTACAGGTAAAAGTAGTCTTATCCTGATCCTCTAATGCGATCTCGATCTGATAATAGCCTGAGTAGCCATCAAGAAAGCAATAGTAAGGATGACCAGCCACATGTTCTAGGATTTGGTCAATGAATGGAAGTGGGAAGTGATCCTTGCGGGTGGCGGCATTCAACTTTCGATAGTCAATACATATTCGCCAACCCGTCATAGTCCTTGTGGGAACAAGAGCCCCTTTTTCATTTTCCACCACTATCACCCCTGATTTCTTGGGCACTACCTGAGTTGGACTGACCCACTTGCTATCAGCAACTGGATAGATGATTCCTGCATCCAGAAGCTTCAAGACTTCATTCTTCACGACCTCTTTCATCGTCGGGTTCAGTCTCCTTTGGGGATCCCTTCGTGGATTAACCCCGTCTTCCAAGTTGATGTGATGAGAGCAAATTAAGGGGCTAATACCCTTAATGTCAGTAATCGTCCAACCTAATGCCGATTTGTGTTCACGCAGCATGTCAACTAACCGCTGCTTTTGAAATGCATCAAGTTTAGATGAAATGATGACAGGAAAGGTATCACCAGCTCTCAGGAAGACATGTTTCAGATTCTCAGGCAGTTGAGCTAGCTTGAGGTTTAGGGTCTCTTCGGTGGATGGTTTCGGCTTTTCTTTTTCTCGAGGTAGCTCTTGAAAGCGTGGTTACCAAAACTTGGTTCCTCTGCCTTGTGAGTCTTTGATAATGGTAACATTGTTGGCCAACTCACAAGAACCGGAACTCTCAGATTCAGAAATGCGGAGGAAATCATCAAGATCATCATAATTGCTACACAACTGAACCTCCTCCGAGACGAGTGTGTCAATTAGAAACGTTTGGTGACACTTGTCATCATCATGTGGTTGCTTTGCAACATGAAAAACATTCACCTCCAAAGTCATGTGCCCAAAGGATATCTTCATAAGACCATTCCTACAGTTGATGAGAGCATTAGTTGTAGCAAGGAAAGGTCTTCTAAGGATAATGGGAATCTTGGACTCTATACTCACCACGGATTGAGTATCCAAGACTAGAAAGTCAACGGGGTAATAGAACTTATCAACTTGAACCAAAACATCCTCAACTATCCCCCGAGGCTTCTTGATCGATCGATCAGCCAGCTGCAGAACCACGGATGTGGGCTTAATTTCTCCAAGACCAAGTTGCAAGTAGACAGAGTATGACATGAGGTTAACACTCGCTCCTAAATCAAGCAAAGCTTGGCTGAACTCATGTGTCCCAATCTGACAGGAAATTGTGGGACAACTAGGATCCTTGTACTTAGGCGGTGTTTTCTGGTCGATCACCGCGCTTACCTGTTCTGTCAAGAATGCTGTCTTCTTGACATGGTGCTTCCTTTTGATAGTGCATAGATCCTTGATAACCTTAGCATAAGCAGGCACTTGCTTGATAACATGAAGCAAAGGAAGATTAATCTTCACTTGAGTCAAGTGCTCTAGGATCTCACTTTTGTGTTCCGGTATTTTCCCAGTTGGACGTAGAGCTTGGGGAAAAGGCACCTTTACCGGAACATTTGTTGGCTCATCTTTCTCAGGGACAACTTCCTTACAACTCGTAGTGGTGGCACTTGTTGACGGTTCTTCCATAATCTTACCACTATGAGTACTGATGGCATTCACTGTGACACCCCTTATATACCATCTCTTTCAAATGTTTTAGTTCCTTGCTAACAATCCTAAGGATGTGCCACAATCACTAACCTTCACCTCTCACTTATGTGAAAACTATGGTGTTCCAATTTTTTTTTATTTTTTTGCTTAAACTAAATTTCATTAATACATCATTCCTATCAGGTTTTCTAGCCACAATTAAAATTATACAGTCATCCAAGGTTTACGAGTTTAACTCCAAAATATATATGTTTACAAACCCAGAATAATCTGTGTGCAACTTCTTTGATCCAACCATATGTAGAGCGGTCAACGAAGCCAGCTCTCCTACTTACTGTTCTGCTGCGTTCTTACCTTTACCTACAACACAAAGCAAACTTTAATGAGCCACAAGCTCAGTAAGTAGAGCTACAATCACACAATCTTATTTTAACATACTCACACATTGCAACATCATAGGTAACTTATGTCAATCAATTCTTACACTTTATGCACGTGCACTACATATCACTAGGGCCCTCCCGGTACTGTCGCCGGCTTTTTCACAATCTGGCCACATGCCAATATCTCAAATCACAATATCAGGTTCCCCGTCATCACCCACCTGGTTCAAGGGAACGACCAGCGCATTCAATATCACAATTTCTCCATATCACAATATAGTCTCTGTCATCACCCACTTGGTTTGAGAGACTTGCACGGCTCAATCACAATTTCATCAATCACCATATCAATATAGAAGTCCTTTGAGGACTTGGCAGTACTGGCCTAACATGCATGTTATTATGTGCTCGATCACAAGTAATCTAATATTCCACGTGATACTCTACTTTGTACACAATATATTAACATAAGCATGCCTTCACAACCATACACATTAACAATGTCATGAAAATTCATATAATGGCATACTAGACATTCCATAGAAAGTCTATCAAACAAAGTTTGTAAGTGCTGCAGAGAAGTCAAGCTCCACTTACCTGAGTTGCTTAGCAAAATCCGAGTTTAACCCTCTTCGTTTCCCTTGTTCGTTTTCCTTTCCACTGTTCAAAATAAACAAATTGGCCACCGTCATTAGAGCTCAATAGATCAGCCATAAATCAATTTCTAACTCATAATCACATTCCCCTGAAATTGGAATTTCCCTGATTCGTCTATTTTTAGAAGAAAATTCATAAGATATTCTTTTTGTCTTTAAAAATTCCAAAATTAACTTCAAAACAAAGTAGACATGTATATCTTTCCAACGAACTATCATATGTCCCAATC
>NW_010364568.1:18387-25303 GCF_000414095.1 Morus notabilis | reverse complement strand
AAGAAAATTCATAAGATATTCTTTTTGTCTTTAAAAATTCCAAAATTAACTTCAAAACAAAGTAGACATGTATATCTTTCCAACGAACTACCATATGTCTCAATCCGACATCTCTAAGTACCTTAAAACAGTTTCCACGAAATCACAATTCTATTTTTTTTTTTTTTTTCTGTTTTTGACAGTTTTTAGAAAGTTTTTATATGAAACTTCCTATGCGCACAACTTGAGCTACAAAACTCCAAATGAGGTGATTTCAACTCTCACACATCACTAATAACCTATTCTAAATGGTGGCAAAGGTGGTTTAAGTGCAGTACTCCCATTTCAAAAAGTAGGTACCTCAGTTTTTTATTTTATTAATTTCTAGAATTGGCACTTTTACGATTGCTATAAGAATATTCACAAAATATTCTATGTAGCCTTAAAAATTACAAAACTAGAACCCAAGCGAGGTAGACATCTAGGGCTTTCTAAAGAGGTATCACAAGCTTAGTTTTGGGTCCATTTAGGTCTCTAAAGATATGATAAACCAGATCGAATTTTGCTAGTTTTTCTGCAGAAAAACCAGCCACTAAGCATAACTTCAAAAATGTACATCTTAGGCTACGGTTATCCGTTTAAGGTGATTCCAGCGGCTATACGAAGCTTACGATGTCTAGTTACCAATTATGTAAACCTTCTTTTGAACTTTCACACCAAATACCCCCAGAATCCGAAAGAACAGATTCTATCCAGCAAGTACATTTGACAGTTTTTTTTATATTCAAAAGTTTACAACTTAAACTACAAAGCTCCTTTTAGGGTGATTCAAGTTTCCATTTAAAGTATGAAATGTCTATTCCTCATATATATAAATCATCCTCCAAGATTCATTTACACAAAACCCAGAATTTGATCAATTAGGGACTACTCAAAATTATAAGCAAAGTATACATTTAACTCACCAAATTCTTCTAAAAATCCAATTCCTCTTCAATTCTGGGCTGAGTTGAATCTTTCTCCTCCTCAAGCTAGAGTCAAAACATAATTCAATCAATTACTCCCAACTAAACACCCAGCCATTCAAAGATTTTTTCCCAAATAAACCCTTACCTTGAATCCTAGCTCAAACAACCTCTTTTCTTCTAGGAATTGCTGCAGCCCCTTTTTCTAAAATCAGTTTGCTGCGAAAGAGTAATGTCCACCGTTGAGAAGGCTTGATTGTGCTTGTCCTTATACTCCTTAGGTAGGTTACAAGATTCAGAGACCAAAACTATAGAAAAACTTCACTTTGAGCTCAAATTTGCATGTTAAAAGTTGGGCCTTTGAAGGAATCCGAAAATGGGGTTTTGAAGGAAGCTCAAGGTTCAACTTTTCTAAAACCAAATCAGGTTGTAACGTTAAAATCCACAGAACCCAGCCACTAAGCGAAGGAAAACATCAAGGCAAAAATCAAATTTTCGGATTAGAAAAGGAAATAAGAGAATACCCTACAAGAAATCTCCTAGGATTCGGATTAACTAGAAAAACTTATCAAAATCCCAAATTTGAACCAAAAACTGGATTTGGAGACAAGGGATAAACGAAATCAAAGTCTCATACCTCTGGGAAGATGAGAAAGGAAGAGTGAGAAACGTGAAATAAGGTTGAGGTTTGAGAGAGATTGAAAAATTGAATTATTTTTTTTTTCCTTCCTATGTTACACCATCCCCTCCTCAACGTGGCCAGAGAAGGGAGATGAGTGGCATGGCTGAGGTTCCAGCAATGCCACGTGAAAGGGCAACTGGCCTTCTTCTTCATACAAAATTAGCACAAAAGTGTAAGTCTGAAAATTGGGATGTTACAATTCTCTATAACATACAAAAGTTTCGTCCTCGAAACTTAAAAAAAAGTTGGGAAGTTCTTTCTCATATCCTCTTCCAACTCCCAAGTTGCTTCTTCGACTGCATGATTCCTCCAAAGGACCTTCACAAGTGGGATGATCTTGTTCCGCAATTCCTTCTCTCTTCTATCCAGAATTTTTATAGGTTGTTCTTGATAAGATAGTTCTGGATCCACATCTATCGTTTCATAACTCAACACATGAGATGGTTCCCACAAATATTTCCGTAGCATGGACACATGGAACACATCGTGCACTCCAGACAGCCTCGGTGGAAGGGCTAGTCTATATGCAGTTTTTCCTATGCGCTCAATAATCTCAAAGGGCCCAATGTACCTAGGGCTTAATTTACCCTTCCTTCCAAATCTCATTACTCCCTAGACTGGTGCAACTTTCAGAAATACGTTGTCGCCTATTTCAAATTCCAATGGTCGTCGTCTTCTATCCGCATACTTCTTTTGTCGATCTTGAGAGACTTTCAATCTTTCTTTGATTTTCTTGATAGCTTCATTAGCTTGATCCACAAGTTCTGGACCCAAATATCTGCGCTCTCCTGCTTCATGCTAGTGTATGGGTGAACGACATCTACGACCATACAAAACTTCATACGGAGCAGCTTTGATAGACTCCTGGTAGCTGTTATTATAAGAAAACTCAATCAGAGGAAGATATCTACTCCACGATCCTTGGAAGTCTAACACGCAAGCTTTTAACATGTCTTCCAAGGTCTGATTAGTACGTTCTGTTTGACCGTCTATCTGAGGATGCATTGCGATACTGAACTTCAATCTTGTCCCAAGGCCTTCTTGTAACTTCTTCCAGAATGTCGATGTAAATATGCTGTCTCTGTCTGAAATTATGGAAAGTGGGACTCCATGTAGTCTCACTATCTCTTGTATGTATATCTCTGCTAGCTTATCAACTGTATAAGTTGTTCTCACTGGTAGGAAGTGAGCCGATTTGGTCATTCTATCCACTATGACCCAAATTGAATCATGTCCCTTCACAGTCCTCGGTAATCCTGAAACAAAATCCCTGGCAATCTGTTCCCACTTCCATTCTGGAATCTCCAGTAGTTGCAGCAATCCACCGGGTTTTTGGTGCTCAGCTTTCACTTGTTGACAAGTTAAACATTTAGCAACATACTCCACCACATCCTTCTTCATTCCAGGCCACCAAAAGTAATTCTTCAGGTCTTGATACATTTTTGTTGTACCAAGATGCACTGAATACGGCGTATTATGAGCTTCATACAAAATTTGCCGTTTAATTCCTTCATCGTCGGGAACACACAATCGACCTTTAAATCCCAATACACCATCCTTCGAGATTTGAAAATTCAGACGCCTATCATTTATGACTTCATGCTTCAATTGTTCAATTAGAAGGTCTAAATGTTGTTTACTTTTAATCTCTTCCCTGATCATCGGTTGCAAAGACAACGTAGATAATTGTCCCACCACAAACTCCATTTCCAATTTATTCAAATCATTTCTCAACGGACCTGGTATTCGAGGCAAAGTAACCAAACTGGCCACTCTCTTCCCACTTAAGGCATTAGCGACCTTATTCGCCTTACCTGGATGGTAATGGATATCACAATCATAATCATTTACAAATTCCAACCACCTTCGTTGCCTTATGTTCAACTCCTTCTATGTAAAGATGTACTTCAGACTCTTATGGTCTGTGTAGATGTCACAGTGTACTCCATATAGATAGTGTCTCCATATTTTCAACGCAAACACCACAGCGGCTAACTCAAGGTCATGTGTCGGATAACTCTTTTCGTAGTCTTTCAATTGCCGAGAAGCATGGGCAATCACCTTTCCATGCTGCAGTAATACTGCTCCCAGACCTAACCCAGAGGCATCACTGTATATCACAAATCCTTCACTACCCGAAGGAATAACCAAAATTGGAGTGGAAGTTAATCGCTTCTTCAATTCTTGAAAGCATTCCTCGCATTTGTCTGTCCACTCAAACTTGACGTTCTTGTGAGTGAGTTGAGTCAAAGGTTGCGCAACTCTCGAGAATCCCTCAACGAAGCGTCGATAATACCCTGCTAACCCGAGAAAATTACGAATTTCAGTAGCATTATTCGGCCTCTTCCATTGACTCACAGCTTCCACCTTAGATGGATCCACTGAAATTCCTTCCCTTGAGACCACATGTCCAAGAAATGACACCTTCTCCAACCAGAACTCACATTTCTTGAACTTGGCGTACAATTTCTTCTCTTGCAACCTTTGTAACACCAATCGTAGGTGTACCTCATGCTCTTGCTTCGTTCGTGAATACACTAGTATATCATCAATGAATACGATCACAAATTTATCAAGATATTCTTCAAACACTCGATTCATGAGATCCATGAACGCTGCTGGAGCATTAGTCAATCCAAACGACATTACCAGAAACCCATAGTGGCCATATCTAGTTCGGATGGCTGTCTTGGGAATGTCCTCTTCTCAAACTTTCAGCTGATGGTACCCCGATCTCAAGTCAATCTTCGAGAAGACTGCCGCACCCTGGAGCTGATCAAACAAATCATCAATCCTCAGCAGAGGATACTTGTTCTTTATGGTAACCTTATTCAGTTCTCGATAATCAATGCACATCCTCATTGTGCCATCCTTCTTCTTAACGAACAACACTGGTGCTCCCCAAGGTGAATAACTTGGCCTAATAAACTTTTTATCCAAAAACTCCTGCAGTTGTGTCTTCAATTCCTTCAGTTCTGCTGGGGCCATACGATATGGAGCTTTAGAAATCGGCGCAGTTCCAGGTAATAACTCAATCACAAACTCCAACTCCCGACCCGGCGGCAGACCAGGTAAATCCTCTGGAAAAACATTTAAGAAATCTTGAACCACTGGAACATCTTTAGGCTCAAGCATTACTTCCCGCGTCGTGTCTATAATATTAGCTAGATATCCAACACAACCACTAGCTAGCATTTTATAAGCCTTCATGGCTGATATAATTGGCAATTTCTGCTTGCGGGAGGTTCCACGGAACTCGAATGCTTCTCTCTTTCCTGGGGGCAAGAATATCACTTTCTTCTTTTTACAGTCTATCACAGCATTATACCGTGTTAGCCAGTCCATCCCCAATATAACATCATAATCATACATCTCTAGTATGATTAGATCGGCATACAATTCTCTACCACAAATGACAATAGGCACTGCTCTAAGCCAAGATTGGCACTTCAAACTATCTCCCGAAGGTAAAAGTACTCTACATATTTCCCCTAGCATATATCTGGCGTTCTCCCTAATTTTCTAGCAAAGCTCACATCAATAAAAGAGTGAGATGCACCTGAGTCTATTAATGCATATGCAGTAGTATCAGCCATAGAGAGCTGACCTGAAACAACTTCAGAAGGTCTAGCCTCCACTTCACCTTGAGTCAGGGTAAACACTTGAGCATTTGTCTTCTATCGATTTCCACCTTGTCCTCCTTGTTTTAGGTTGTCTGGGCAATCTCTAGCATAATGTCCAGGCTTTCCGCAAGTATAACACCCAAAGTTATTCGTCCAACATTCTCCACGATGTCGATGCTGGCAATTGCTACAGTATGGCCACAACTCAAAGCCCTGTTGACCCTGTTGTCTTCGGTCATCTCCTCGATTCGGCATGTTCTGATTTCTTTGTCCATCTCTACCTTTGTTGCTTCTTCCGCCTCAGTTATTACCTCGATTTCTAAAATTTCCCCGCCGGGGTCCTTGTCCTCCTCTGCTTCCAAAATTCCCTCTTTGTTGGAAATTCCCTCGGTTGCTAAAGTGAGACCGAGGATTAAAACTGGTATCACTCTCCTTGGTCCCCGAAAATTGAGCCTGTCTATTTTCAACATTTTCCCACATCTCTTACTGAATCGCTCGCTCAACAGCTTCTGCATAGGTGCGTGCCCCCGTCTCGCCAGCATCCACTAACTTTGCCAAACCCGACCTTAGACCTTTCACAAACCTCCCTTTTCTCTCATTTTCCGTTGCTACCAATCCGGGTGCAAATCTTGACAATTGATCGAACTTCTATGCATATTCGATCACAGTAGAGTTCCCTTGCTTTAACTCTTGAAACTCATCCATTTTTGCATCAAGAATGTTAGCGTTGTAGTATTTGGAGTTGAACAGCTCCAAAAATCCCACCCAGGTCAGAGTATTCACATCCACGGTCCTCTTAACAACGTCCCACCAGATTCTCGCATTATTCTTCATTTGATACACCGCACATGCCACTTTTTCTTGATCTGTCAGCTTCATGAAATAAAAAATCCTCTCAAGACTACACCTCCATGCTTCAACAATTAATGGATCAATATCCCCCTCAAATGTCAGAGGTTGTTGCTTTCTAAATCGCTCATATACTGGCTCTCCTACCTGAGCCTTATTCTGATCCCGTGCTGGTTGCGGTGGCAGTGGCGGTTGTTGTTGTTGCGGCAGTGGATTCATCATGTTGGCCTCCATTCGTTCCATGAAGGCATTAAGTCTCTCATTTTGTTAGTGAATTTGCTCCGCTTGCAGCCGTACTCTTATCCACTTGTGCCCTAGCAGGAGGTACTTCGGGAGCCTCATTTCTGAATTCATTACCATTTCCCTGACGAGCTGGTAACATTCGCTCTCGTCGAAGAATCTTACGAGGTCTTCCACGTGCCATTTGTTTTAATGTACAGGTGTGTGTGCGTTATTCCTACATGCACATCATTTATCAAGCATTCTCTCTTAGTCAATAAATACTAAATACTCATTTCTTGATCAAAATAGTATTACTCAGAATAATATTATTCTAAACACCCATACAACACCTAGATCGAAATTCAACACAGTACATACTCATCATCCACGATTATTTACAAAAGAACGGACTAAAGCGAGGAGTTCATTAGCCATACATAGTGAAGGGGGATGGGGGTCAACCTCTTTCATGACCCATGGCCCCAGTGTGTCACTTGGTTAGCATTTCTAGAACAAATGTTGTAGGGTTGGTTTTTCGATAGGGAAAGAGGGGAGTTGGCTGTAGTTGAGACACGTTTTTCGGCTGGACGATATGG
>NW_010364568.1:0-18230 GCF_000414095.1 Morus notabilis | reverse complement strand
CAGACATAAGGCAACTATTTCTTTGACCTATGCACGTTAGATTTTCATAAATCATATACTCATAAATACAAAATTCAAGAAATACACAACTTACAGTGAGCAGGCTCGCCGTCTTCGTGACTTGTACATATGGAGTTGTCTACAGAAACGACTAAACTCTAGCTCTGATACCACCAATTGTGACACCCCTTATATACCATATCCTTCAAATGTTTTAGTTCCTTGCTAACAATCCTAAGGACGTGCCACAATCACTAGCCTTCACCTCTCACTTATGTGAAAACTATGGTGTTCTAATTTTTTTTTTTTTTTTGCTTAAACAAAATTTCGTTAATACATCATTCCTATCAGGTTTTCTAGCCACAATTAAAATTATACAGTCATCCAAGGTTTACGAGTTTAACTCCAAAATATATATGTTTACAAACCCAGAATAATCTGTGTGCAGCTTCTTTGATCCAACCATATGTAGAGCGGTCAACGAAGCCAGCTCCCCTACTTACTGTTCTGCTGCGTTCTTACCTTTACCTATAGCACATAACAAACTTTAATGAGCTACAAGCTCAGTAAGTAGAGCTATAATCACACAATCTTATTTTAACATACTCACACATTGCAACATCATAGGTAACTTATGTCAATCAATTCTTACACTTTATGCATGTACACTACATATCACTAGGGCCCTCCCGGTACTACCGCAGGCTTTTTCACAATCTGGCCACATGCTAATATCTCAAATCACAATATCAGGTTCCCCGTCATCACCCACCTGGTTCAAGGGAACGGCCAGCGCATTCAAAATCACAATTTCTCTATATCACAATATAGTCTTTGTCATCACCCACTTGGTTCGAGAGACTTGCACGGCTCAATCACAATTTCATCAATCACCATATCAATATAGAAGTCCTTTGAAAACTTGGCAGTACCGGCCTAACATGCATGCTATTATGTGCTCGATCACAAGTAATATAATATTCCACGTGATGCTCTACTTTGTACACAATATATTAACATAAGCATGCCTTCACAACCATACACATTGATAATGTCATGAAAATTCATATAATGGCATACTAGACATTCCATAGAAAGTCTATCAAACAAAGTTTGTAAGTGCTGCAGAGAAGTCAAGCTCCACTTAATGAATTAAAATTTACAAATGATTAATTGGGGTGATAAAAACTAGAACTTAATGAGGAGTTAACATAGAAACGGTTTGAGGCTGAAGAAGAAACTCAGCACTGCACTCCTCAGTCAAAACAACGGATACAAACGGCTAGAAAAAGGAAGAGCAAAAGACTAGGACACGTGGCGCGCGCTGATTCGCGGAGAAGAAAGACTGTTACTATGCAGGGACACATTACGTGTGCTGATTGGCGGAGAAGAAGAAGTGGCCGACAATGGTTCTGCTCGCGACACGTGGCGGACACTGATTGGGAAGAAGCAGCATGCGGGACCAACGTGGAGAAGAAACGCTGAACGCCCTGACGTGCACGTGAAGGAGACTCGCCCGGGAAACGGGCGGTGCGCGCCAAGCGCGCGTGCGCAAGGGGACAGGCGGGCCCACGCAGATCTGTGACAAATAAGAAAGTGACACGTGGCGGGATGGACTGACGCGGCTTGGACGGCTCGAACGCTCGGCTGGCGGACTGGGCTTCTTAGTGGGCTGAATTAGGCTTTTCTTTGGTTCAACTTTTGGGTTTTGCTTGGTAAACTAGCCCAAATCCAATTGTTTTCTTCAAAAACCTAAAAAATAAAATAAATCTAATTAAAATTAAATCCTCTAAATTTAGGAATATTTGAAATTAAAATCACAAATTTGATAAAATAATTTGACAATTATGAACATTAAAAGTGTAAATTTGTGCACTTATCACAACCCCCAACCAGCTTATTGCTAGTCCCTAGCAATTCAAGTGAAAGAAAAACCATGTCAAGCTAAAAATCTAGATCAAAACTAGCAAAATCACCTAAGCAATCAAACAAAACATTAGTAAGTCATCAGGAAATGCTATCAAAACTACTTCAGTCATAACTCCAGAGTCGTGTGTGTGTGCACCAAACCGTATCCCTCTTACCACAGTCCATAAAACAAATAGCATTGAAAAACTCACCAAGAAAAAGTCTCAACTCCATTTACCTCACGGATGTCGGAAATATTTTAATGCAAAGGGTTTTCCCTCATGGAGTTGGAAGTCAATCAATCAACGCTCAAGTGAGAGAAGGCAATTTAAGGACAAGCTAACAAACAAACATTGATCAAATGATAGGCAAATCAAATATCTGGAACAATCCATCACTCAAACCGTAAACAAACTTTCGGGACTGGTCAAGAGGAAGATCTCATAAACAAACAAAGAGCCGAAAAATACAAACAAATATACAAAAACTTTTTTTTTTCTTCTTTTTTTTTCTTTTGTTTTTGGTTTTTTTTTTTTTTTCTGAGGTAAGAGACAACATATGTTTGATGAAGCTGATGTAGTAAGGCATTCTTTTGATTGGCTGCTATGCAGCACAAGACGTGAGTGCAACCAAACTACGTAAACATTGATGATAAATCATGCTCTTGCTCTTTCTTTTTTTTTATGATAAAAGAAAAATGATAACTATCTACAACACATGGCTCAATTCTAAAAAATTATTCCTAACCAAAAATCATCCCTCAAGCAAATGTCACAAGTCAAGTAAAGGTGCTCCGTTAATGACTCAACCAACTCAAAAGATCAATGAAAGTTCAAAAAGCTGTTTTCTCAACTCTCACAACTCACCAAAAATGAACACCTTAAACTCGGGAATCTTTCTCAACCAAATGTGTTAACAACCATCTTACCACAAGGTCTAGCATATGCTCAAAAATAACTCTGGAAATCATTTCTTGGTAATTAAGATAGTAAAAATTGACTCAAACTGAACATTTCGAAATCATACCCAGATAATCTCGCAAAAATTTGATCCAAAATAACATCAAGACAAAAATTAATCTTACGCATGAATATGTTCTCCACCCCCAACCTAAAATCAGACAATGTCCTCAATGTCTAAAAATATATGCAATACGAAAAAGATAGGAAAAGAGAACACGTGGATGATGAACATTGGAACTAAGCCGAGCCTCCTGAACTGATTCTCCAAAACACAAACAAATATAAAATCACACAAAATCAAACTAAAAATAAAAGCACACAAAACACACCAAACGAAACTAAGAAACAAAAATATGATACAAAAGGGTTGAAAGCAAACTCCTCAAGATTCGTAAACTGGAGCCTCGAGAATGATCTCTTCAGCCTGGCTCACACGCTCAATGTAATGCTTCAATCTCTCGCCATTGACTCTGGATACTCTCCCATCGCTTGAGTCCTCGACCTCGACAGTACCGTTGGGAAAAACTTGTTTCACCACAAATGGACCAGTCCACCGCGACCTTAACTTACCTGGGTGGAGATGCAAACGGGAGTCATAAAGATGCACCCGCTGATTCGGCTCAAAATTCTTTCTCAGGATCTGCTTGTCATGAGCTGCTTTCATTTTTGCCTTGTAGATCCTGGAATTGTCGTATGCGTCATTCCTTAACTCCTCAATCTCAGACAATTGAAGCTTTCTTTGAATACCTGCAGCATTGAGATCAAAGTTAAGGGCCTTGACGGCCCAATAAGCTCTATGTTTGAGCTCGACAGGTAAATGCCAGGCTTTTTCAAAGACAAGCCTATAGGGAGACATCCGAAGAGGGGATTTGTAAGCAGTGCAGTATGCCCAAAGAGCGTCAGGGACCAATCCTTGCGGTCGGGGAGCCCAATACGGCCCCGAGGCTGTACCGGGGCTGCCCCGAGGCTGTCCCGGGGCTGTACCAGGGCTGCCCCAGGGTTGTACCGGTGCTGTCCCAGGGCTGTACCGGGGCTGTACCAGGGCTGTCCCAGGGCTGTACCGGGGCTGCCCCGGGCTATCCCGGGGCTGTACCGGCGATGTACCGAGGCTGCCCCGAAGCTGTCTCGGGACTGTACTGGGGCTATACCGGGGCTGTCCCGAGGTTGTCCCGTGGCTGTACCAGGGCTGCCCCAGGGCTATTCCGGGGCTGACCCGGGCTATCCCGGGGCTATCCCGGGGCTGTACCGGGGCCATCCCGGGGCTATACCGGGGCTGCCCCAGGGCTGTACCGGGGCTACCCTAGGGCTATCCCGAGACTGTCCCGAGACTGTACCGGGGCAGACCCGGGGCTGTCCCGGGGCTGTCCCGGGCTGTACCGGGGCTGACCCGAGGCTATCCCGGGGCTGCCCCGGGGCTGTCCCGGGTCTATACCGGGGCTATCCCGGGCCTGTACCGGGATCGGATTGTATAGCTTCTTTTGACTTGGACAATGAAAAGTTCCAGTCAGTTATGCTAGCACCTTCTCTGTCATGGGGTTTTAGGCATTGTGTGAGCATAGGAGTTTTAAGAGGTTGTCTTTGTTTATGTACTGCATCTTTTGAGTTTTCTCTCTTTGATCTTATGTATAATGCAAGAATATGGCGTAAGGGAGTCGGGGACGAATTTGGTTTCCATTGCTAGCCATGATGTAAAGTGGCCTCGTGGTTTATATCAACCTATAACTTGCTCAAAATACGATGGATTACTGTTGTTCAGTTATTCTCGCAATGCCTTGGTTTCCTATAACCTGAAATGCTCAAAATTCAAGTTTCTTAAGCTTCATGGTCTGAAATCTTGGTATAAAGCCATTAGTAGAGCATACAATCTTAAGCTTCAAGTTTCTTAAGTTTCAAAGGTTTTAAACTTACAATCTTAATCGTACAGAAATTTCTTTTATGTCTGCGTGCCTTTAGTAGAGCTTACAATTTTCTTAAAAACTTTCTTTTTAACTTACCAATGAAGAAGTACAGAGCAAATACTTCCGTGACAAAAACATAAAAGATCCTATTTGCGCCAATGATTAATTTATATGTTTTCCTTGTAAACTTTTAAGTTTTATTCTGGGCTTTCGAGCACATAATTCAAAATTGTTCAACTTATTCCTCGCAAAAAAGTTTGACAATTTTACTCCGGGCAATTTACAAGCTAAATTACTAATTATGAGGACAACCCACGGGCTAATTACATGTGAAGTGGACGCTAGCTACTTGTGGCTAGGGTTATATCAGTGGGAAAAAACCAGGAATTAAAAATTTTCTGCATATCTTACTTAGGGTTTACGTTCCCCTTACAAAAATTTAAAAAATAAAAAATAAAAATCAGAAATAGTAGGAAATAAGCCAATATAAAAAGCTTAAGAAAGTATATAGGCCAATTTTTAATTATAAAAATTAATAGGCCATAACTTGTTAAGTTATGGTTCATAACCAGATAAGTTATGGACAAACTTGTCAAGTTATGGTTCATAACCAGATAAGTTATAGACAAACTTGTCAAGTTATGATTCATAACCAGATAAGTTATGGACAATAACTTGTCAAGTTATGGTGCATAACCAGACTAGTTATGAACGAAAACAGTAATTTGGCATATTTATTAACTTATATAAATTATTGGCCTATTAATTTTAATTCATCTCAGCATATTTCTCTCTTTCTCCTAAAAAAAAAAATTAAGGTGAATGAGCCTAAGAAGATGAATCAATATTGGAAAAATAAAAATAATAATAATAATAACGATGAACAAAAACAAAAAGATGAACATGGATATTTTACGTGATTCGGCTTGAAGTTAGCCCACAACCATGGTAGAGCCGAGGAGACTGAGAAGATCCTTCATTAATAATGGAAAGAATTATTTACAAAGCTAGGTCTAGTTAATATCAACTTTAATCACCTAAATGCACTAATTCTGAGTCACAATGTTATTAAGAGCACAGCAGCCTCTCGAACTCCATCATAACACCGAGGTTGTCGAAATCAACAGTTTTTGTCATCTTGTTAATGGCGATCCGAGCAGCTTCTCTGTCTTTCAATCTCTTATCGCCTCCTCAACCCACGATCTCCTTCTCTCTGTATCTCGATTCCTTCAAAATGCCTTTTCTTCTTCAAATACCGAAGATCATCTTCAGCTTCTCTTTGTAAATCAATTTCTTGATTTTTCTTGGTTCTCAAGTAATTACTATGATCAGCTTCTCTTCGTCTTTCCTGTTCTTCTTGAAGACTTTTGATCACCAATTGATCATCCCTTTCTTCTGATGTTTGTGCTCTGACTTCTTCTTCACGTAACTTCTTGGTCTTCAACTGATCAACACCGACACTAGTCACTCTTTGCACTCGATCGACCTCTCGACGTGACGGTGTCATCTCGATCTTCTTCAACTTCTCAGGCTCCTCATAGTCATCATCTCTCCAAGAAACAATATCTTGATCACGATGATCATCACTAGCTTTGCCTTTCTCTTGGAGAACCTGCTGCGCTTTGCAAATCAAACCCGCGAATCTCGTCTTCAACAATACTCTAGCGGCCTTCTCCGGGGACAGAAATTCTTCATGTTGTTCGGATGACATCACAGGCAGAGATGGTTTCTTGAAGGATGTAACATTTGTGTCTTTGATGGCCATTATTGGAAACAAGTACTTCTGAAATCAGCGATTTCTTGATGAAATACTAGATGGGTGCGATATATATTGACTTGTAAATAAAAGATGGAAGTAGTAATTAATGAGTATGAGAATTACTTTCTAAACACGGCCTGCGAAAAGAAGTAGAATTAACTTATGGCTGTAATTAGAATCTCTATATGATCCCTCACTTAATATGAGAATTCCGTGACTCCATGTTCAGGATTTGTACGTTGTGCCCCCATCAAAACAAAAACGACAACAGCTTTGAAAACCGACATCATATTGGGAAGATTTTTTTTTTTATTCCCTCAATTTTAAGGTCATCAAAATATCATATACTTTATATTTTTTAATTGTATAACGTTTACGTCTCAAATTCATGTTAAATCCTTATCTTTTTTCAGTCAAATATTAATTTTGACTAAGAAAAAATATAAATATTCTCTATTCTCAGTGTATTGGAATTTTAGTTTTTCATAATGTACGTACTTTAAACAATGAGTTTGTTTTTTTTTTTTTTTTTTTTTTTTTTTTTTTTTTGGGTTATCAACATTCAACGAAGGCATTATTTGATGTTACAATTATATGTATTAATAGGACGACCCAAATCCCAATGCCCTTTAAACATTTATCAATTATAAAATAAGGAGAATTATATGGTAGGGTATGAAACCCTACCGATGGAGTATAATCATGAACATCCATCAAATTAAAATCATATGAAATTAACAAGAATATAATACCTTATCTAATTTTTTTTTATGAATATCTTATATTTATGAACTGTGCCTCTTTGGATTTACCGTACGGCAAAAATATTAAATTTACGAACATAATTAAAAAAATGTTTATCTTATTTAGTAAAGTTAATATAATTCTGTACCAGTAAATCTTGAATTTACCATATAAATTTAAGATTTATAAATAAACATGGTATGTGTTCTGATGGTAAATCATAAATCTACATTCAAGATTTACGAAGAAAATAGAAATTGTATTTTGATGGTAAATCCTAAATTTACACTATAAATTCAAATCTTATGAAAAATACAATATGTTTTCTGATAGTAAATCCTAATTTTACACTGTGAATCCCAACTGGCATTGTGAGAGAGAGAGAGGAACATACCTACGAATCTCATATAGAAAAAGAGATCTAGAGAGAGAGATAAAAAAAAAAAAAAAAAAAAGGGATCATATAGAAAAAGAGATCTAGAGAGAGAGATAAAAAAAAAAAAAAAAAAGGGTAAAATTGAAAAATGAAAAATTCAAACCATAAAAAGGCATATAAATTTCTATGGTTATTTACTAACATAAATGCCCTAACTATGGATATGATGCAGGAAAATAAATTGACTAACTAAACACATTTCTATTCACGAAAAACGAACACGAGATAACAAATTTAGTCTTTCATTTTAAATGTAGGTTCTATAATTAAGGACCTTTGTAACCACATCAAATAATAAAAAGCCAATACACTCTAAGAAGTGGCTGATAAACATTTGGTACTGTTCTGAAAGATCATTTCCCTGAATAACAAATATAAACAAAGAAAATCCTCAATTCATTTATTATATACATCTTAAAAATGGTATCATATCAAATAGTGGTATACAAAATTCTCAAGTGAAAAATAACACTCGGGTTATTACAGCTTGAAGTTTCAATCTATAAACACTCACTCCTAACTATAAATGATTATGCAAGTACAAAGGCTACACTTATATCAAATGAGCTTTCGCGATGGTCCATTGCAGAGATAAACGATTAGTTTTCGTTCCACTTGTTCGGAAAAGAAGTCGTGGTTTTCATCCCCAGCCAAAAGAAAAAGAAGAAATACAGGAGCAAATCTGAAGATGGACGTCATAAATGTGGGGAAAATTCAAAACTTACAAAAATTGCTTTTTGTCGAAATCTCATTGGAGGGACGCAAACTTGAATATCAACGATTCGAGTCAATCTACACACATGAAGTTAAATTAGCAAAACGGAATGGTTTACAAGTCATAACAAATTAGAGGCGACATAAATTTTTCACCAAGTAAATGTGATGCAGTTTTCCATACAAAGCATACAGAGAGAGAAGCATCAAATATTAAGGTCAACAATATGGTTAATATCCCCTTCAAAGATGGTTGATATTAACCATCCACTGCACTGAAGGTGAATAGCAGAACATCCTAAATCATCCACAGAATATCGAGTATAAACCATCAAGCAGATATGTTTGTCACTCATATTTTCATTTGAGGCATCCTCATAATAGAAAAGATTTGCCAAAGTTAAGACATCGCTATTACAAACTTACCAAGGTGAATTAAGAAAGTACCAGAACTAATGGAAAGTGTGTTAGAATGCAATGTTTCATGAGATACAAATTATTTTTGTCAAGTAAAGAGCCCAAAAGAAATAACTATATTTTTGCGATGTATATAACTTAAAAGGGTGCATAAGCAGCTGAAAACAGGACTTAACATGAACCGCAAATAAATTGGGTAGATGATATTCAGTTGCAAACGAAAAAAAAAAAAAAAAAAAAAAAGGAGCCTACCGTGAATTTTCCTGAGAATGTCCTACTAAGGCTTTCGGCTGGCATCATCTTGCTCGTCCATCTCCTCGAGAATGACATATTTTGCAGCGGCATTAGATGTGAGAGAATCCATATCTTCACTTGTGTGACCCTTCTGAAGCTTTTGGTATCTGAAAAAATGGCATACTAATTAAGAAGAAGATACTAGGAAAGAAGTAACTACGTCATAAAAAGAGGCTGGCTGAACAATATACGCCAAAGAAACTTGCAAGGAGATTAAAAAAAAGGTGTTATTCTTATCTAGGTAAGGTTTACTGTTTACATCTATAATTTTTGTATCATGGATAGCAAAAGTGGCAGAAGAAGAGAACCAATTAGCTTTTAAATGAGTGCATGGGTTGGAGCAAAAAGAGGGGTCGAAGCATTTTCAACTAGGTAAATTTAAAGAATTAGATGACTTACTTGTACCAGTTAAATAAACTAACACCAACCATAATTGTGAGGAGTCCAGCTCCTTTCAACCAGGTAAACTCATCACCAAAGTAAATGACTGCAACCTGAACATAGATGAAATAGGATATGGATTAATACATGCAAGAAAAACATCATCCTGCAATCAACATTTATCACCAAAGAAAATTAGTGGAAACTGGAAACTATAATAGAATTAACGTTTATCGGTTTTTTATTTTAATCACTCGAAATGCATGGTTAGGTAGCCAGGCTGCAGTCCAAGATATACGTTGACACGAAAACAAGGCTAATGCTAAGCAGAAAGTTAAAACTGAATATAACCTCATCCATCAACTATTTGGGTAACTTTAAGAATTACCTCGTCCAAATTCTTACACGAGCTTGGAGGATACCTTATTCTTCTTGGTTTCTTTCCTTGTCCTGGTATTCTTTATATTTTTTTTTTCAATTGATTATTAAAAAAAAAATGTTACCATGGCAACAAAACGAAAAGTTGGTCGACTCTACGAACCCAGTTTATATTATTACTTTTACCATGACAAGCATATATGCAATGAAATTTCAAATTAGAAAAAATGGAACTATAGTATTGCAAAGGAGCCTTACGTAGAGGAATAACACAATACATTTTGTTGAAATAAGATAGGAGCAATTCATACCAATATGGTGAAAGCCTCCTTGACAACGCCTGCTATTGTCACTGTAACAGCACTCGTTACTGAGATAAGAATGTACTCTGTTAACACCTGTAGCAACAGAGAGTTTGCCAATCAAAATTACAAACTCAAACCGATAGATGATGAACTTAAATAATCAATGGCAAATTAGATGAAGGAAATGGCCTGCATCTCATCACTACAGTTCCCAAGAATAAACAAAAACTAACATAAATTCTTACCATAAAAAAAGCAAGTGTTCCACCAAGAAGCATCAGCAAGGAGCTACGAGTGACATGCCAGGGATTATTGAAGTAATTATTCCTTCTAAATTCATGCCACGGGTCAAGCATAAAAGAGAGAATAGCAGTCACCACTGCCATCACTGGCGTTACATAGCTCATCAAGGTCAGAGGATTCTTTAAACCTGGGGGGAAAAAAAATCAAATCAAATGGAAACACCTAACAGATTAATTTGCAAAACAGAAGCTTTTATATAGTCTAAATGTAGAGATAATGATCCAATTTACTATCATAAAAGTGCATTGTTACCCAAAAAAAAAAAGCATAAATCTAACAACTGAAGAATTTCAAATCAAAGTTTTAAAGAGCAGAGGATAGCACGTACCATAAGTCTCTTTCTTCACAATGGTTTTACAAGTAAAAAAAAAAAAAAAAAAAGAGAGGGGGGGGAAAGCACATAGAAGATTTCATATTTCATGTTGAACAGAAAGTTGGTAAGAGAAACATAGCATTACCTGTAGAAGAATTTGAGTCATGCACCAGCGAAAGCCAGACATAACCGCAGCGAGCATAACAAGAATGAATCCCCTAAACTCAAACTCTGTCTCTTTTGCAACTATCAAATAGAAAAGAAAATTTGACTACTGTAGTCAAAAACTTGTATGAGAAATCAACAACAGATAGGGCTGCAGTGTTAAACTAAATAATGGAGGCAACAAAACGGTTGAACAGGAAGCCAAACATTGGTTAAACAATCTGCTATGTTCGTAAAAATGAATAAGTAAAATAAAAAGAAAGATGCTCATTAATTTACTGCATATGGTCTTAAGATACCCTTAGAGAAATGCAACTCACTCATAGGATTAATGGCTAAGATACTTGCATAAACTGAGAACTAAATGGAAATCAACAACAGATAGGGCTGCAGTGTTATACTAAATAATGGAGGCAACAAAACAGTCGAACAGGAAGCCAAACATTGGTTAAACAATCTGCTATGTTCATAAAAATGAATAAGTAAAACAAAAGGAAAGATGTTCATTAGTTTACTGCATATGGTCTTAAGATACCCCTAGAGAAATGCAACTCACTCATAGGATTAATGGCTAAGGGTCCGTTCACTTCGCTGATTCGAGTTTATAATTCGAGTTGATATGTGATTTTGTATGAGAGTTTTTTACTGTAGCAAAAAAGTTAGATGTGACTGATTCTGAGAGCTTTTTACTGTAGCAAAACTCAAATTCTAAACTCGAATCGGCGAAATGAACGGGGCCTAAGATACTTGCATAAACTAAGAACTTAATGGCCAAAGAAAAATAGAGACGGTAAAATTACTAGGTTTAGAGTGAAGAATTTGTCCACCAGATGGTAAAGGAACTCAATGATATTCCAATGAAGATTAGAGGTATGACAGGTTTATTTCAATTTTCCAAACCAGGACATATAAGAAGGGAGACATTTTGCTATACAGTGAGGGGGGGAAAAAAAGATGAAAGTGAACAATTTTAAAAGGATTAATTAAATATATGAAAGAAAGATGTTTGTGAAAGGGAGGGAAAGGGACAACCTTGTTATTTTCTTTTCTTTTTCCTTTTTTTTTTTTTGAAAATTTTAGGCATTTAATCACCTTTAAGAATTAGGCCCTATAACCATGCTTCTTTATTTTTTTTTATTTTCTTTTTTCCTCTTTGGTTGTGCATGTCATGTAAGTAGTTTTCCACTTCCACATAATGTAACCAGAAGTACTTTAATAACAAAAGCAGGTTTTGAATGTTTACGACAATTAAGGTTCGTAAAATGTATCAGTTGCCGTAGCAATTGTCCTTAAAGGAAAAAAAATGAACAGAGTTTAATTTTATTTTATTTTTTATTTTGAGTGAATAATGAACCAAAAAAAGGTAATCGCAGTTGAAGAAGCAGTTTACCTGTTAATAATATTCCAGCGCAGATTATTAAGATTATGCCCGATAGTTTAATGCTTGGAGACTCCAACCTTCCAGACAAACAAATCCATTTAATGGAAAAACAAGAAGTAATAATCTAAGACTAAAAGTTTGATATTGTATCTAGCAAAGGGTAGAAATTAGGGGCAAGAGAAAGGATTTTAGAAAACATAATGAATGAAATAAAACGTCATCAAGAACAATACGTGAACAAAGGCATCTTATGCAAATAATCAAAATTGAAAAGTATTTGCAAATTCAAAAAACAAGAAGCATAAAAAAAAGTACAAAAATAAATATGTGAAGCTCCAAAAATCATATGTACTGAAAAGTTGAAACTAAGGGGGAGGACTCCAAAAACCAATATCCAACAAAAGGTGTTTTAGTATATAATGAAGTATAAAAAATTATAAAATAGACGGATCTTTAAGCTTTCCTGAGAAAAAAAAAAAAAAACATGCATAAATGCTATTGACAGGGATATAACTGTACACATTACGGAGTATTGAAATAAAATGGCAAAACTGCACAACCAAAAAACTTTTGAATCACAGGGCCTTCAGTGGTAATAAACATGATGCCCCTAGTTGTGTCCACTAGTTTGGATAACTATTTCAAGTTTATAAAGATTCAAACTCTAGCTATCAATGATATTCCGCAAATATCCAAATGCTTATCTTAAGAAACTGTAGGATCAAAGGTTTCCCCTTTAATATAAACTCCACTATCCTACATTGTTTTTGGTCTAACACATGGCCTTAGAAACAAATTGGAGCCTCAAAATTAGAGAGGGGAAAAAATGAGAAGCCCCTGCTCTAATGCTATTATGCTGCTGGTAGTCAGTTATTTACTTTAAAATATCATTATTTCTGTGTTGCGGAGTTTATTATGTTATTATGCAAAAAGAATTTAATTTGACAGCTGCTCCTGATTACTGAGATAGGTTACAAAATTGAATTGACAAGAGATTACCTGAAAGCAAAAGCAAATAGAAGAAGAAATATAGGAGCGGCTGATTTACACTGCATAAGAAAAGGTTAGAGTTGATAAGATGGCTGATCAAGAATAGAATGTCAAAATGCCTATGCACACTCAAGCAAAAAGAATAAATTAAAACGAAGTTGCACTTCTATTAAAACGAAGTTGCACTTCTATATAACACAGTATAGAGGGTAGGGTAACAAACCATTGTGGCAAACGTGACAGATATAGAAACTAGAGATGCGTTGCTCAAATTAATATCCATTGCTGTCCCAAGGGCAGTTGGTACAACTGTGAAAGGCAAAGTCCATCTGTATCATTAGTCGATAGATAGGTTAATCAAAAAATTAATATAGATAAACAGACCCAGTTGCAGTAACTGAAGAAATTGGAGAACAACATTTTCGCAAGGAATGCTAATAAATGATGAACGAATAAGACCAAATGCCATAAACTGGAAGTCTAATTCAACAAACAACTGTACATTAGTACAAATTTCCAAACCAATCAGTATTGAAACATAAGGTAAGGATGTAAAGACTAGCTTTGCTAGTAAAAACAGTAGAATAACTTATTAAAATTGCGATACCAAATTGATATAATGAAAACGAAGTAAAGACAAGGATCAAAAGGAATGAGTTTACCCCTCGTAAAGTAATCTGTCCATGACATAGCAACATTAGGTTGGAAACGGTTAGACCAATACCATGTGATTGATTTCGATAACATAGCTTGCATTGCAAAATGGACGGTATTCATCAACAGGGGAGCTGGAAACTTCCCCAAATCATTTCCTAACAAACTCTTGTTGTACCTATTCAAACCACATTACCATTACAAATTTAGATGAATACGTAAATAATTTTGGTATCAGATTTTGAATAACATTTAGATATGTGATGATTGATTGATAAGGAACTTACAATGTTAAGAAGAGGCTGAAAGTGTACCATACAAGAATGAAAGATAGTGTCTTCAACACGTCGGCAACAGAAATAGGGTTCAAATTCCTTGGCGATGGTTTGTGATTATGAGAAGAAATGGGGATATCTACAACATTTATCTCTTTTGCAGACACATTTTCAATATCGAAAGGCTCGTACTTCTCTTTTTCATTTCTCCCAACATGGACACTGTCATCCATGCTATCTCCACCATTCGAATGCATACTTATGTCCCAGAATTTAGTAATGTGATATCTCCGCGTATCTAAATTTCTACGTTCTATCTCACCCTCTTGAAGCAAAGGCAATTCAAAATCAGAATCTTCCACTACGCTTGCATCTGCAATTCCCAAGTGATGATCCAACGGACATTTCACATCTTCATCGCACCAGCACGAAAATGAAGGCTCCCTTCGATGACACGACCCTGGGCTTCCACTCTGAGTGAACTTGGCTCCTGTTTTTTCAACCCTTTTCACCTCCAAATCATCCTCTACCATTTCCTTCCTTGTTCTATGCTAAATCCAACTACAAACACCCCAAGCCAATAACCACATTCATTTTCCATAAGATCTAACAACAGAACTATTTCACTTCCACACTTGCAGGATTAAAAAAGCATGAATCTTCCAATCTCAACCGGATCAAAAAGTCATTAAAGCCCGACACCCGCGCTATTCTGAGCTCAATCTGAAGACTCCAACACTGCCTATCCAACCCAAGTAAAAAGTTTCTTTCAGAAAACACCCCATGAAATTGAAAATAGTTACGTCATTTTAAAAGTAAGTGAAGAAAAAAAATAATAACTGACTAGTGTCGAATTATATGTCGTACTCTGAGCTCTTCTAAAACAAGCCATTATCAGAAGATGCAAATAATCAACTACAAATTCATTATTTCCATTCTTCTTTTTCCCACAGTTTTATCAGTAACCAAACAGACCCTTACAAAACAAAACAAAAAATAAATAAATAAATAAAATAAAAAATAATAATAATAATAAAGCCCATAATTTCGATATCGTTTCTTCAATAATCAATCAGATCAAATAAAAACCCCCCACAAAAATAAATAATATTAAAACATAAAGGCATAAAAATCGACGAAAACAAACAATTAAATCCGAAAATTTGAATCCAAAACAAATAATCACTTGCGAATACACAAAAATAAAAAACACTGTTTATAAATTACAAGATAAATGCGAAAGACTGAAAGGAGAATGGAGTGACCTGGAGTTAGTTGTTTGACGAAAAGTGGGCACAGTCACAAACTTTGAGAAAGACGGAGAAGAGAGAGAAAGAGGAGATCTAAAGCTGAAACTTAGAGAGAGAAAGAGATAGAGATCTGATCTGAAAATGGTTTGGTTTGGCCGTTTGGTTTGATTTGGTACGTTTTTATTGGATTTCCAGTTTTGTTTTTGGTTCCTGGTGAGGAGGTTATTATTCCTTATTTTGTTCGGCTGTCTGATGATGTCGTTTGATTTGACCAAAAAAAGAAAAAAGAAAAAACTGCGTAATATTTTTTTTCTTTACTTGCTAATTGCTTATGATTTTTATCCCTTTCTGTTGCTGGGGTTTCGTAATTTTACTAGGTCAAAACCTGGTTATTGCTTTAAATCTAAGGTAGGTAGGTAGGTAGGTAGATTTTTATTTGAGTAAATTATACTATTGCATTCTTAACTTTTTTTTTTCCCCATAATACATCTTAAACTTTAAGTGTATATTTAGTAACAGTATAAATTCATGATTTTATTGTGTTATAGTGTTTTTCTCTCATAAAAAATATAATTTTAAAAATTATAATTAAGAACACTGATTAAATAATTGCATATTGCATTCTAGACTTTAAAATTAAGGGTTAATGAGACATGTGGCATAAATAAGATTGTTGAATTAAAATATGACTAGAGTTTGTGAATATTATGCATAATGAACGAGGGAAATAGACCAAACTAAGAGGGTAATAAAAATTAATAGATCAAGATTTAAAAATAGTTAGTAAATAGGCTAATTAAGTGTAAATCTTAATTTACAAAAATATAAATTTTCTCCTACTCCTTAAAAAAAAAAAAAATAGCACTCGGTTTTCTCTCTTCTCACTTAATTGGAGGTTCGGCAGAGCGTCAACGGTAACGGAAAACAAAATAACGACTCATGATCTGCGTCAATAGTGTTCGCGAGGTGCACGGCTGGCGAACACTCCAATGATAGATAAAGGAGAGAGAAAGAGAGGTTGAGACTTGAGAGAGAGAGGACGAAAGTGAGAGGACGATAAAATTAAGGATAAAATTGGAAAATAAAAAGTTCAAAACTGAATTTATTTCTAATATTTCGTAAATGAGTTATTTACTTCCAAATGTTTTAAAAGTTGGCATATTTACTACCATAGGGAGAATACATATGTATCGCTTAGGGCCCGTTTATTTTATGCGTTTAAATTCATGCTTTTAATTCTACTGTAGTGTTTTCTTCTGACAAAAAATTTAAATTTCAAATGTCAGAAATAAAAATTACTAGTTTGAACACATAAACTAAACGGGCCCTTAATATAGATGTGTAATGACATTACTAACTTTAATAATGATATTAAGGTTTTAAATTTTATATTATAGACTAGTATTTAATGTTTATATTATTTAATGATAATAATGTTGGGAATGATATCTTAGAAGCAGGAGATGTAATAAGATATTTATTATTTATTTAACAAAAGAGTTTATTCATTATTTTGTGTGCATATATTAATGAATATTAGTTAAAATTCCATGATTATTTATGTGACTTTAAATATTGTATATAAGTGTTATATACAAGAGGATAATATTTAAGAATAATAATCAAAATGATGTTCGTAATGAATTTAATTAACGTTTAGAATCTTTAATTAAAACATTACTAATACAGGTCATTCTCATTTAGAATGGAACGGTGTTATCCACACTGTTAATATGACGAGATATTAAATGAGTGTATTATGCATAATGAGATTATGTGGAACAGGGACATAGACACAATATGAATTTCTGATAATTTCCGTTAAGTATAGAAATTCTAATTGAGTCTACCGATGGTCATACATAGAATAATCTTAATCCTGAGTTCTTAGCATGCTCATATTTATGGTATTGTGTCTTTTGATATACTCGGTACGGATTTCAAGATCTTGAATTCTATTTCTTGTATTTTGGAGACATGAATAAGTGAGTAGCCGGGAATATTATTATACGAGATGAAATCCATTTCTTATTGAGAAAAAAGTAGATAAATAATTTTCTTGAGAGTTGATTCAGTACTTAGACCAATAGGAGCTCCGATTCATGAATTTGTTTTATGAACACTCTCCATTAGAAAATCAATGGTACTTAAGGATAAAGATATAATTAGAGAGGTTAACGGATTTCACCTAGCTCTAATTATGAATTATTTATGGAGGATTGATCTATATACAATGACTATATCAAATGGACACTTCACAGTTTAGAAGTAATTTATGTCTATAATAATGAGAGTGCAATTCTAAGTTTATAGTGGAGTAACTTTTAGAATTAATAGAATTAATTAATTAATTATTAATTTTACGGGAGCTCAGAATTATAGGTCCATGAGTCATCGCGTCGTCCTTGTAATTCTACAAGACACTGAGGGCAAAATGGGAATTTTAGAATTATGGAATTCTAAAATAAAACACTCAAGGAGAATTAATTATAAACTAAATAATGTGATTATTTAAATTTAAATTTTGAAACACACATGTGAAGGTGTTCACATGGTGTGTTCACATGGTGTGAACACATAGCACACTATGAATCCCTCTGGGATTCAGTTACTTGCTCTCAAGCTATCCAATTAACTTATGTGATAAGTTGTCCAATTTAAAATTCAAATTGATATAAGTTTGACTTAAATTAGAATTTTAAT
>NW_010364567.1:1570-2200 GCF_000414095.1 Morus notabilis | reverse complement strand
AACTTTTTATGTCGTAACGGGTCCCATAATCCGTCAGATCCAAGCTCTCATCCCCTCTACAACCGCCGCGAATTTAGCGACAACTTTTTGTGTCATAACAGGGCCGGCCCATCAGATGTTATATCGAAGCTCTCTTCGCGCACTAGCACCGCAACTAGAATGGCGACAACGTGGTGTCGAAATGGGGCCCATCAGCCGTTAGATCAAAGCTATGTTCGCGCTCTACAACCGCCCCGGGAAGGCCGAGAAATGTTGGTGTCGTAACGGGGCCCATCAACCGTTAGATTAAAGAAGCTCTCTTCACGATCTACGAATGGCACGGGAATGATGACAACTTTTGGTGTCGTAATGGGGCCCATCAGCCATTAGATCGATGGTCTCTTCGCGATCTACGACTGCCACGGGAACGACGAAAAGTTTTGGTGTTGTAACGGGGCTCATAATCCGTCAAATCGAGGCTCTCTTCGTACTCTACAACCGACACGTGAACGGCGACAACTTTTGGTGTCGTAACGGTGCCCTTCAGCCGTTAGATGGAACCTCTCTTCGTGATCTACACCTGCCACATTTTTGGCGAAAACTTTTGGTGTCCTAACGGGGCCCATCGGGCGTTAGATCGAAGCTCTCAAC
>NW_010364567.1:0-1505 GCF_000414095.1 Morus notabilis | reverse complement strand
AGCTCTCTTCGCGATCTACGAATGGCACGGGAACGACGACAACTTTTGGTGTCGTAATGGGGCCCATCAGCCATTAGATCGATTCTCTCATCGCGATCTACGAATGGCACGGGAACGGTGAAAACTTTTGGTGTCGTAACGAGGCCCACAATCCGTCAGATCAAAGCTCTCTTCACCCTCTACAACCGCCACGAATCCGTGACAATTTTTTTTGTTGTAACGGGTCCCATTAGCCGTTAGATTGAAGCTCTCTTCGCACTCTACAACCACCCCGGGAAAGGTGACAAATTTTGGTGTCGTAACGGGGCCCATCAGCCGTTAGATCTACACTCTCATCGTGATCTACGAATGGCACGGGAACGGTGAAAACTTTTGGTCTCGTAACGAGGCCCACATTCCATCAGATCAAAGCTCTCTTCACCCTCTACAACCACCACGAATCCGTGACAATTTTTGGTGTCGTAACTGGCCCCATTAGCCGTTAGATCGGAGCTCTCTTCGCGATCTACAACTGGCACGGCAACGGCGACAACTTTTTATGTCGTAACGGGTCCCATAATCCGTCAGATCCAAGCTCTCTTCCCCTCTACAACCGCCACGAATTTAGCGACATATTTTTGTGTCGTAACAGGGCCGGCCCATCAGATGTTGTATCGAAGCTCTCTTCGCGCTCTAGCACTGCCACTAGAATGGTGACAACGTTTGGTGTCGAAATGGGGCCCATCAGCCGTTAGATCGAAGCTCTCTTCGCGCTCAACAACCGCCCCGGGAAGGGCGACAACTGTTGGTGTCGTAACGGGGCCCATCAACCGTTAGATTAAAGAAGCTCTCTTCACGATCTACGAATGGCACGGGAACGACGACAACTTTTGGTGTCGTAATGGGGCCCATCAGCCATTAGATCGATGCTCTCTTCGCGATCTACGACTGCCACGGGAACGGCGAAAAGTTTTGGTGTCGTAACGGGGCTCATAATCCGTCAGATCGACGCTCTCTTCGTACTCTACAACCGACACGTGAACAGCGACAACTTTTGGTGTCGTAACAGGGCCCATAAGCCGTTAGATGGAACCTCTCTTCGCGATCTACAGCTGCCACTTTTTCGGCGAAACCTTTTGGTGTCCTAACGGGGCCCATCGGGCGTTAGATCGAAGCTCTCTTCGCACTCTACAACCACCCCGGAAGGGGGCCAAATTTTGGTGTCGTAACGGGGCCCATCAGCCGTTAGATCGACTCTCTCATCGCGATCTACGAATGGCACGGGAACGGTGAAAACTTTTGGTGTCGTAACGGGGCCCATCAGCCGTTAGATCGACTCTCTCATCGCGATCTACGAATGGCACGGGAACGGTGAAAACTTTTGGTGTCGTAACGAGGCCCACAATCCGTCAGATCAAAGCTCTCTTCACCCTCTACAACCGCCACGAACCCGTGACAATTTTTTTTTTCGTAACGAGTCCCATTAGCCGTTAGATCGAAGCTCTCTTCGCACTCTACAACCACCC
>NW_010364566.1:0-359 GCF_000414095.1 Morus notabilis | reverse complement strand
TATTGGTGCCACACAGGGATGAGAATCCCTATTTTGGCCGGCCACACTATGGGATAAGGGAATAGGAGATTTTGTTAAAATTCAAATATGAGATAATTAACAAGCTTTATCTTAGAGATAAAGATTGGATCCCTTCTAGAAGTTTGACTTGTACTCTATAAATAAGAGAATGGGAGACAATTTTTTGAATGAATTTTTCCCCTAATTTTAGAGGTGGCCAAAATTTCTCTATAGAGTGAAGGAAAAATTTTTCTCCAAAAATTTCACATCGTGCATGCGTTTGTGTTTGTGAAAATTTGAGAGTTTATTTTAACCCGTTTTGTCTCATGTGTGCCCACACACACATCTTCGTGGATTCT
>NW_010364565.1:0-565 GCF_000414095.1 Morus notabilis | reverse complement strand
CCAATCGGGCGTTAGATCGAAGCTCTCTTCGCGCCCTACAACCGGCACGAGAATGGGGACAACTTTTGGTATTGAAATGGGGCCCAACAGCTGTTTGATCGAAGCTCTCTTCGTGATATACAACTGCCACGGGAATGGCTAAACTTTTTCCCATTACGACACCAAAATTTGTCACCGTTCCTGTGCAATTCATTGATCGTGAAGAGAGCTTCAATCTAACGGCTGAGGGGCCCCGTTATGACACCAAAAGTTGTCACCGTTCCCCTGGCGGCGGTAGAGCGTGAAGAGAGCTTCGATCTAACGGTTGATGGGCCCCATTACGATGCCAACAGTTGTTGCCATTCCCGTGGTGGTTGTAGGGCGTGAACGGAGCTTTGATATAACGGCTAATGGGCCCCGTTATGACACCAAAAGTTTAGCCATTCCCGTGGCAGTTGTAGATCATGAAGAGAGCTTCGATCAAACAGCGGATGGACCCCATTTCAATACCAAAAGTTATCGCCATTCCCGTGGCGATTGTAGGGCGCGAAGAGAGCTCCGATCTAACACCCGATGGGCCCCGTTA
>NW_010364564.1:0-536 GCF_000414095.1 Morus notabilis | reverse complement strand
CGGCTTTGAGAGTATGTACCTCAAGGGATCTGCCCTTAATATGAGAGTCACCGAGTGCGATAACAAATAATGTCATAACTTCGTGACAGCAAAAACTAGGGCCAAGCACATTTTTTCAATTAGGCGATAGTTATGTTCGTCCCCTACTAAAGTTCTACTTATATAGTATAGGGCATGCTCTTTCCCATCTTGATTATTTTGAGCTAACAATGCTCCCAAAGAGCGTTCAAGCGACACAATATACAAGATCAATGGTTTTTCGATTATTAGAGCCATAAGCACTAATGGGTTCAACAAGTATCTTTTTATGCTTTCGAAAGCATTTTGACATGTATCATCCCATACAAATGGTACATCTTTTTGAGTTAATCTTGTAAAGGGTTGGCATCTACCAGACAGGTTAGAAATAAATCTCCTTATGTATGCAAGTTTCCCCTGCATTCATCTTAACTGGCGCAGGTTACGAGGCGGAGGCATTTCTGTGATCGCCTTTATTTTTGCTGGATCAATTTCAATTCCTCTATGTCTCACCACGA
>NW_010364563.1:669-846 GCF_000414095.1 Morus notabilis | reverse complement strand
GGCTGATGGGCCCCGTTACAACACCAAAATTTGTCGCCCTTCCCGGGGTTGTTGTATAGTGCGAAGAGAGCTTGGATCTAACGGCTGATGTGCCTCGTTTGAACACCAAACGTTTTCACCATTCCAGTGGCGGTGGTAGGGCGCGAAGAGAGCTTCGATATAACGTCTGATGGGCCG
>NW_010364563.1:0-428 GCF_000414095.1 Morus notabilis | reverse complement strand
TGGGGCCCATTACAACACAAAAAATTGTCACGGTTTCGTGGCAGTTGTAGAGGGCGAAGAGAGCTTTGATTTGACGAATTGTGGGCCTCATTACGACACCAAAAGTTTTCACCGTTCCCGTGCCATTCGTAGATCGTGATGAGAGCTTCGATCTAATGACTGATGGGCCCCGTTACGACACCAAAAGTTTCGCTGTTCCCGTGGCAGTTGTAGATCACGATGAGAGCTTCGATGAAACCGATGATGGGCGCCATTTCAACATCAAAAGTTGTCGCCGTTCCCGTGGCGGTTGTAGGGCGCGAAGAGAGCTTCGATCTAACGCCCGATGGGCCCCGTTAGGAAAGCAAAAGTTTTCACCGAAAACGTGGCAATTGTAGATCGCGTTAGATCGAAGCTCTCTTCGCGCCCTACAACCGCAACGGGAACGG
>NW_010364562.1:375-866 GCF_000414095.1 Morus notabilis | reverse complement strand
TTAATAAATTGTTATGTCTGTTGTTGTTTATAGTTGAAATGCCGATTGATAAAAGTTGGACTTATTTGAGGAACTGATTTTCGGATGAATATTGGAATGGGTTATCTGCTTTTATTGAGGTCATCAAAAATTATGCAACTTCAGTTGGCCATATCAGCTGTCCTTGTATGAAATGTAGAAACCATGAAATGCATCCAGTAGAAACTGTGACATATACATCGATTTGGTTTTGATCCATTGTATAGAACATGGATTTACCATGGTGAAGTAGAAGCAGTTTCAAGTGTAGACCCAATAGTTAATCAACCAGTAGACGAGATGTTTGCAGTCTTAGAAGACATTGCTGGGATTAATGATGACCATGGAATGTTGGATGAGACGCATATGGATCTAGAAGATGCACAATACGCTAAATTTAAGGATCTACTTTCTGAGCTCCAGGTGGGATTGTATCCGGGCTGCACTAAGTATTCATCTTTAAATTTCTTAGT
>NW_010364562.1:0-320 GCF_000414095.1 Morus notabilis | reverse complement strand
TGTCTTAAGTCTATTGAAAGATGCATTCCCGGATGTGAAGTTACCTTCTTCTCATTATGAGTCGAAGAAGCTCATGAGTAAACTTGGATTGGGTTACGAAATAATTCATGTCTGCAAGTACGATTGTGCTTTGTTTTGGAAGGAGAACACTGATCTACAAACGTGTCCTGTATGTAAAACATCCCGTTGGGAGGAAAAAAAAGACAAAGGGTACTAAACAAGTCCCGTGGAAAGTACTACGTTATTTTCCGTTAATAGATCGGTTGAAGCATCTGTACGGTTCTCGTCACACAGCTAAAGATATGACGTGGCACCAGCGT
>NW_010364561.1:0-240 GCF_000414095.1 Morus notabilis | reverse complement strand
TGATATTATTGAATTTGTCTCCTTGCTATTCTGCTACCCTAATTTATTACGCAACATAGACAACAATAGGACTCCGAACCTGAAAAGTACCATCATTCCACACCAAAGAAACAGAGACAACATGAGGACCCCCAGATATCGTTCCACGTACATTCACAGCAAAAGTTGCAGCATGCCCAAAAGATGTGAAACTTAAAGTATTCGCGTTTACAAAAACATTAAGTCCTGGTGGAGCAGTCA
>NW_010364560.1:0-2021 GCF_000414095.1 Morus notabilis | reverse complement strand
CTCACAATTAGTCAATGAGATTTTATTTTGTTTCAATTTTGGTCATTTAATTAACTTGGGGTTAAATATTTGACAAATTTGTGTAAATTAGGTACTAAAATTGAAAAGAGTTAAATATTAGGGACTATATCTTGAGATTAACTTTTTAATTTTTGTATTAATTTAGCCTCTAAATTTTAGATGTTTTCAATTTTGATCTATAATTTTCACATATTCTGTCAAATATTTAATACTTAACTAATAGAAACACCGAAACTGAAACAAAGTAAAACCTTAGAGACTAATTGTGAGACATTTTAAAAATCAAGATCTAAAATATGATTGAGGTCAAACCTCAAGGACCATTTGTGAGATTAACCCTAAATTTTTAAATATATTTTGATTAATTGACCTAATTGATCTCTAATTTAATACTTAACTGATAAAAAGACCGTAACTAAAACAAAGTAGAATCTTAGAGACTAATTGTGAGATGTTTTAAACGTTATGAACTAAAATATGATTAAGGTCAAATCTGAAAGACCATTTATGAGATTAACCCTAAGTTTTAAATATATTTTTGATTAATTGATGTACTTATGGGATGTCGTTTTAGTTTGAGAAGCTTGTTGTCGTTTGGATAGAGTTACGACAAGCGGCTAGTAGTAAAAGGCCAAAAAATAAAATAAAATAAAATGAAATAAAAAAGGTCGGTCTTTTACCAAGTTTTATGTCGTTTATTGTGAAAAAGGAAATCGCGTACGTCGTCATTTAGTTTTTTTTCTTTTTTTGTACATTTTTTTCTTTCTTTTTTGCCCTTCTAAACTAATTGGCTTTTAAAAAGTTTTATGTCGTTTTTCGCTGAAACGACGGTTTATAATGGAGCCGTTTCATCTTCCTGTCATTTGAGATGAATAAACGACATACTATTTCTTTGTCGTTTGGTGAGTGAAACGACGCTTAATTAATGGTTCCATTTCCAGGTCAACAATCGGCATGCCATGTCTGTCACAACCAGAAAACGAGACTGTTTGGGGACAAAAGTCTATTGTCATTTCACTCATGTTAACCGACGTCATTTTAGAATTAGAACTAGTGGATTGCTCGGGCGATAATTGTAGATTATATAAAGAGTTACTAAACTTGAAAAGGTAATAAATATAGATATAGTAATGTTTTTCTATAAAAATCATGGCTCAGATATTCAATATTTTTAACAATGTGTGACAAAAATGTTGTGACCGTCTACTAAAAGGAACTACACAAAATGATCGAATATTATCACACAGGTTATAAGTTGTGTTTGATACAAGATGAATAGCTGAGATAATATATAATGTTGTTCAAAGACCACCACGTAAATAAAAGGAAGAATAAAAGGAAGAGAAAAAGAAAAAGCAGCATGCAAGGGGCAATAAAACCTACAATCCATGAGCAGGCAAAATAGAAGAAATGGACGGACGAAGCAAAGAACAAAGAAAGAAATAAAAAGATGAGTATTATTAGGGGACTGAAATTAAACAGTAGAGCCTCTGTTTTTTTTTTTTTTCCTTTCTTGTCCTCGAGCAATTTTTTTTTTCTGTAAAACAGTAACAACAGAGTCGAGAAGCAAAAGCTCAGTGATAGAAAAAAAGAGTTAGTAGATGTATAAACAGTTTTTGAATTAAAAAGTAAATGCTAGGCTTTTTTTGGTTTACATAAAAAATTAACAACAAAAAGGAAAAGCCAAAGCTCAAGGGTAAAAAACAGAAAGATGGCAAATATGTAAGCAGTTTTTGAATGAAACAGTGAACACGAAGAAGAGGAAAGTCCTAGAATAAGTAAAAAGACCAAAAAAGAAACTACCAAATAAGGACAACATATTCACAGTAATCTTTGGACAAATGACATAAAACTCAACACATCAAGATCAATTATATTCATCATTGTTACGGCAAAAACTTATAAGTTGTATCTGACACAGAGTATGCAATTGTAGTAATATATAAAGTTATTCAAAAACTACCAAATAAGTTAAAAGAAAGGGAAAAGAAACAATAATA
>NW_010364559.1:0-805 GCF_000414095.1 Morus notabilis | reverse complement strand
TTTTCGTTTTAATTCTGATTGAAATGATTTTTTTTCTATGCATTGACAATGAAAAGACGAAGAAAACTAGACCCATATACCCTATTTAAATTTTTCATCAACATTGAGTTTTTATTAAAATACTATCTAAATAAAAATTCAAGTTTTGACTTACTCAAACACAAACTCAAAAAGATTCTTATCTCAAACCATAACTCAAATGTACATAACCAAACGCAAACTCAAGTTACAACTTCAACTCAAGTTATAACTCAAACTCAACTTAAAAACTTAACTCAAGAATACTTGTAAAATAACAAGCCCTAGCTATAAGAGAAGAAAGACAAAGCAAAATTGGCGGGTCTTAAGGAAGGGGTTTATATGTACTGATTTACATATATTTTCCAATTCTAATTTCTACATGTATTAGTAGGGCTTGACTTTAGGTTAGCCTCAAGAAGAAAGGAAATTAAGTGGGAAGAAAGCATTTTGACTTTTGACTTTTATGTGGCAATTAAAATAATATTGGAATAAACTATAGATTTGGTCATCATAGAAGAAAGATAATAGGGAGTTTTTATTTTATTTAATTTTTATTTATTTGTAATAAGTTAACCCTAAGATCACGTGCATTACTAAACGGGGCATTGATTATTAATTCTTCTTCTACCCTCCTTGCTTTCTAAATTTTAAAATTTCTCACTTTTTTCATGAACTTTGAATTATCTCAATTAACTTCTTTGTTAAATTTTCTGTTAAAAACATATAAAAAAAGAGGGGGGGCTAAATTTGCTCTTAACAAAAGTTTAACAGAAAGGATTAAAGT
>NW_010364558.1:0-924 GCF_000414095.1 Morus notabilis | reverse complement strand
TATGGTTTACATTCTATAACATATCATGTTTATATTTCTTTTTTTTTTTAGTACTTAAAGAAATATATGGCAAATGAAAACAACAGCTTGGTCTGTTTGCTCTTTTTGTCTCATTCATAGTGACAGATTCTAAACGATTTAGATGGGTCTTCGTATGGAAGCACTGATGTGAAGGGGAGAAAACAGAGCAAAAAATTAAGACTGACTTCCTTAATTCTCACACAAAAGCTTTGAGATCATATGAATATGAAAATTAACCAAGTTTTGAGTTTATATAGATGATTTGCGACGTGGCTTTTACGCTGTTAGGATTCCTGATATTGTTGTGATTCCTAATCTTATAAGGACTTTGCCAAAAAGCTTAAGCCCCATGGAAAAGAAAAACCTCATTAATTAAAAATATTAATATACGAATATAGATAAGTTCATGTTTAATAAGATAAAAAAGATTAAAAATAAATGGAACAAAAAGTAATCGGGAGAGGTTTTAGAAACCCATTACACATCGAAGTGTTATCTAAAAAAGATTGAAAGTAAATGGAATAAAAAGTAATCGGGAGAGTTTTTAGAAACCCATTACACATCGAAGTGTTATTTAAGTTGGGAATCAAGTTTCATATTTGCCCTTGCCCTCTCCTTTATATAATATCTCAAAACCGACGAAAAATTACTGCATCTCTCTCTCTCACACTTTCTCGCTTTTCAATGATGATTACTACTACTACCGCGACAATTCATCACGGCAATGATTACCATATTGATCCCTCACTTCTTCCGTTCAAGAAACGTCGTCGTTTATACGATCATTATCATGAAAAAGAAGGAGATGATCATAGTCAGAAAGTTACACAGAGCAACAAGTCCTCAGGTACTAATAATACCGTGCCCATTCATCACGGCAATGGTTATCATACTGATCCCTCA
>NW_010364557.1:0-250 GCF_000414095.1 Morus notabilis | reverse complement strand
TGGAAATTGTTCCGGAAGCTGATAGGCCCATGGTACTGTATTGCAATAATAGTGGGGCTGTAGCAAACTCTAAGGAGCGTAGAAGCCACAAAAGGTCCAAGCACATAGAGCGGAAGTACCACCTCATCCGAGAGATTGTACAAAGAGGCGATGTTGAAGTGACAAAGATATCAACACATGACAACATGGCTGATCCATTCCCAAAGGCTTTATCTAGTAAAGTCTTCGATAGCCATCTGGAGGGTTTGGG
>NW_010364556.1:0-259 GCF_000414095.1 Morus notabilis | reverse complement strand
GTGCGGTCCCGGGGCGGTCCCGGTGCAGCCCCGGGGCGGCCCCGTTACAATGCCAACAGTTGTTGTCATTCCCGTGGGAGTTGTACGGCGTAAACGGAGCTTCGATCTAACAGCTGATGGCCCCCGTTACGACACCAAAAGTTTTGCCGTTCCCGTGGCAGTTGTAGATCAGGAAGAGAGCTTCGATAAAATAGTTGATGGGCCCCATTGCAATACCAAAAGTTGTTGCCGTTCCCGTGGCGGTTGTATGGCGTGAAGA
>NW_010364555.1:0-203 GCF_000414095.1 Morus notabilis | reverse complement strand
AAAAAAAAAAAAAAAAAAAGAAGAAGAAATGAGAACACTTTTTTAGTTTTACGTAAAATGGAAGAGTTTTTAAGAATGACTAAAAATCGTTTTTCATTTTTCATTTTCGTTTTCTCCTCCTTTGAACAGAGAGAGATAGTTTGCTCATAACAGTGCAAGGGACAATTATCCTTTCTACGTGCTTCACAAGTGGCAGCTGGCAC
>NW_010364554.1:0-764 GCF_000414095.1 Morus notabilis | reverse complement strand
CCACAAATGAAACGCCAATTTTTAGTGTGGAAAACCTCTCAAATTGAGATTAAAAACCACGGGACCCTTAGGCCACTGAAATTTCTTCTGCTATATTAACAACGGGATTACAAGGTTTCTCTCTAGAATCAAACTAGCGGCTCACAACCATAATATCATCAAGAAACATTATTCTTGGTTCACCAACAATATAGACATCATCATCAAAGATGGATAACAATAATAACACCCAAAAAAAAGCTTAGGTCTCACCAAATTAGGAGTACTCAAGAGAGTACTAAAGAGAGGATAAATGAGAAATCAAGTCCGGTAGATTGGAAGAGCTCACCTCAAGGATTAGTTAAGCTCTGAAGCCCTAGGATGAGAGTTTTAGGAAGTGCCAATTTAGTTGCCTTCGTTATCATGAAAAATAAAAAGAGCAAAAAAGAAGAACACCTTTTTTTATTAGAATTTGAAAAATATAATTATTATAGAAATAATTTAGAATTTAGGATCTTTTAAAAATTTAGTTTTAAAGAAAAATTTTAGTATATTTTCCACTCCGACATCTTAAAAATAAATAAGAGAAAAAAATCATAATTGTCTTTATCTACTTTGAGGGTAAAATGATTGATTTCCAAATTAACTCTTTTACTGCGTTTGACTCTATGTAATTTGTTCTAAACTTAGGGAAAATCGATTCTCTTAATCTTAACATAGGCAATGTGTGTATTTGTTTTTTTAAAAAAAAGGTTAAGATTGGACACGTTTTTTTTTCCTAAAAA
>NW_010364553.1:0-980 GCF_000414095.1 Morus notabilis | reverse complement strand
AAAAAAAAAGTGGGGAATCAATCATCAACATAAACAATAAACGCAATAGCAATCCAACATCAATCCAATAGAAAGTGGGGAATAGCAATCGCCCAAAATCAAATGCAACAGCAATCATCAACATAAACAATATTTATCAAACATCAATCATCAACATCACGAAACATCAATCCAAAATCAAACGCAACAGCAATCGCCCAAGCTTGATTGATGGAAATAGAAAGTGGGGAATCAAAAGCCTAACCTCGGCGGAGCTTGGCGGAGGCGGACGTGCGAGCTTGGCGGAAGCGGACGTGCGAGCGGCGGCTGGCGGCTAGGGCTTTTTTCACCGTGAGATGCGGACGTGCGAGCGGCAGCGGAGGTGAGATTGAGGACGACTGAGGAGAGAGGCGGCGGGTAGGGGGTGGAGTGAGAGAGGTGAGGCGTGAGGGTGGGTGGTCGGTCGTGTGGGTGCCGGGTGGGTGGGCCGGTGGGAGGTGTCTGTCTGGGGTGAGATTGAGAAACAGAGAGAGTGAGAGACAGAGAGAGGCAGATTGGCAGAAGAGAGATTGAGAGAAACGAAAGAGGGTTTTGTGATTCCTAAGAGTGAAAACGACATCCACTCTTCAGAAACGACATCCACTCTTCAGAAACGACAACATAAATTAAAAAAAAAAACGAAAACATAAAAAAAAACCTCAGTCGATTCGGTTTTAACCGACGAGCCCACAACAAACCGAAACCGAACCGAGTATCTTGTTGATCTGTCGGTTAACCGAACCGAAGTGATTCGGTTCCACGTGGCACCGCCGTTTCGATTTTTGAGCGGTCAATTTTTCGGTTGGTTGCGGTCGGTTTCGGTTTTTTTTTTTTTGTACGGTCCTACTTTTGGCACATTCTTGGCCTGACCGAAAATCCCGGGCACCTCAATACAAATACAATTACAGAAAATAAAAAAAATAAAATAAAATTCTGTGCTTTTTCCACTATAAATTGACTTT
>NW_010364552.1:14968-16607 GCF_000414095.1 Morus notabilis | reverse complement strand
TTTCATCAAACAACAATTTAAATGATAAGTTTGGGCACTGTAAGTATTTTGAAATCTCTGAGTGGGCCGGCAATAAGCTGTGTTTGAATGCTTGGATCAGAAGCCACTCAAGAGCTAATTAATTAGAGGCAAAAAATAGGTGAACCAGCCTTTTTACATGGTTGGAATCGGCTTCTTCAGTTTTCACATAAAACTACTACTTTGTGCGTCGGATCACCGTGACTCGTTCATTTCGTCAATTTGAGTTTAAAATTTGAGTTTTATTATAGTAAAAAGCTCTCAAAAACAATCACATCTAACTTTTTTACTACAGTGAAAAGCTGTCATATAAAATCACATCTCAACTCAAATTAAAAACTCAAATCAGTAAAATGAACGAGACCATATGGGTATGACCAGCTTTCCACATTTTTGTCAGTGGTGGCCATGGTTATAAGATTTTGGTACTATCTTTACGTGGATTAAAACTTGCCCATGTAAAGTAAGAATTATATTATCACTTTATTGCGTATAGTAATCTACTCTCAAGAATATGATTTAACTCTGTTTGATAGTACATAGTAATATAATATTATTTTCTTAAAAATAATAATTTCTAATATTTTAAATTAGTCAAATCTTATCAAATTGAATAATATTAGGCTCCGTTCACTTCACCAATTCGAGTTTAAAATTTAAATTTTACTACAATAAAAAGTTCTAAAAAATAATCACATCTAACTTTTTTACTACAATAAAAAGCTCTCACATAAAATCACATATCAATTCAAATTACAAACTCAAATAAGCGAACTAAACGGGCCCATATCATCATGCAATCCTGATTTGTTATTCAAATATTATGAGAACTTTTTTTTCAAAAAAATTAAAAATTAACTAAAAGTTAAACAAATAAATTTATAAATTAAAAAAATCAGTTTTTAAATATAAAAATTCATATATTTAAATTATAATTTATAATTTATTATAATATTTATTTTAAAAAAAATACACATAAATTAAGAATAATTCTGATGTTAAATCTGGAAACCAAACGAGATCTAACACCACCACCACCGACCCATCCCCACCACTGCCTCTCTTTTTGCTGATCATCACCACCACTGCCTTTGAAACTACAGAGACCTCTGAATCTAGAAACACCCAAAATCAACACAAGCCACATCTCTCTCTTCTCATAACCCATGAACGTTTTGGGTTTGGTGGGTGTTTTTCCTCCTTTTTGAAAAAAATGCTGAAGCTCTATAATCCAATCTAAACACTGCACGAGATCTGGAAGGGCAGCGACTGGAGGCGAGCTGGGGTCCGGCGTGCGGGGGACTTCGCAGGACAGGGTTGTTCGCACAGCCTCATGGGTGGGGCAGCGACTATGGTGGAGGTGGGGGCAGCCTGGGATAGAGGATCTGTGCCGGCTGTGGTGGGGCTGCGACGGCAGGTCTGAGGTGGTGGTGGTGGGGCTGTGACGGTGTGTCTGTGGCGGCACTCATAGAATTGCGACGGCTGAGTAATTGTTGGGGGAGGAAGGGTTGTGTCAGTGTCTTGGTTTTTTTTTTTACTGATATCTAATACGGATTCAACAACAAGAAAAGTCCGGCGACGGTGTGGTGGATCGGAAGGCGGTGGCGGCGTGGTTGTCGGA
>NW_010364552.1:10767-12362 GCF_000414095.1 Morus notabilis | reverse complement strand
TTACTATATCGAATGGACAATTCGCAGTTTAGAAGTAATTAATGTCTATAATTTTGAGAGTTCAATTCCAAGTTTATAGTGGAGTAACTATTAGAATTAATAGAATTAATTAATTAATTAAAGTGTTTAATTAATTATTAATTTTATTAGAGCTCGGGATTATAGGTCCATTAGTCCCCGCGTCGTCCTTCTAATTCTACCATACACAAAGGGCAAAATGGAAATTTTAGAATTATGGAATTCTAAAATTGAATACTCGAAAAATAATTAATTCAGAATTAATTATTATTTAAATAATGTGATTATTTAAATTTGAATTTTAATTGTGAACATAATTTAAATTTATCTTTTTGAACTTATTTAATAAGTTGTTCAATTTAGAATTCAAATTAATTTAAGTTTGACTTAAATTTGAATTTGAATTTTTTTTTGGACTCCAGGATAAAGGATGATTTCTCTTCCTTCCCTATCTGTTGTTGGCGCCACACACAGGGTGAAACCCTAATAGTGTGGCCGGCCACCTTATGGATAAGGGAAATGGATTTTTTGTTCCAAATTCAAATTAGAGATAGGGATTTGATTCTATTTTAAAGTTTGACTTCTACTCTTTAAATATGAGAAAGATAGAAAATTGTGGATACAATTTTTGAAACAATTTTCAGCCCTAATTGAGTGTGGCCGAATTTCTCATAGCAAAAGAGAGAAAATATTTTTCTCCAAAAATTCCACACCGTGCATGCGTTGGTGTTTGTAGAAATTCGAGTGTTTAAGAAACCTGTTTTGTCTCACGTGTGCCCACACACACGTCTACATGGAATCAAGGAATTGACGTGGAAGACTTTGGTATTCTAAACACAAACTTGGAGCAAGGACTGTTCGTGGTCAAAGAACTCAAGTTGTCATCCGAGTCGGCTTCCAGGTATTTTTTCCGGATTGAGTTCTTGATGTATAAATTAATGCGATTAATTTATTCGTGCATAAATTAATATAATCTATAGAGTATCTCAAACGTTTTTCTGAAATTTTTGTTATACATGATCCGCCTCTCCCCACGCTTCCGCAGCCGAATTCGATTCGACAACCAACAATTGGTATCAGAGCGGTCTATAGACGATATTAATTTATGCTTCGATTATTTGATAATTAGAATTAATATATTAAATATGTGATATTTAATTATGTATGTATGTGATGGGTAGGCACTTGCATTTATGGATGTTTAATTTTAATTCATGTTGATGAATGTATAGATGGTGGATTTAGTCGTTAATTATATGGTTCCATGGATATGTTATATTTATTCATTGATAAAATTATTTGTAATTTAATTCGGGATTAGAATTATTGTAATTCTAGGTTTTGGGTACAATTAGGGTTTTGATTTTGAATCAAAATGAGGCCTTTAAGATCAAGTTTGAAGCCTTTGAAGATGCCCAAAAAATTTCTAGAAAACGGTCAAAAAAGGCGCGCTCTAGCGCGCCCTAGCGTAGACAGTTCGCGCGCCCGCGCACAGCGCACGGGCATCTTACACGCGCACGCACCCCAGCGCGCGGAGAGTCCGCGCAGGAGCGCACAGCGCGCGGCCATCCCGTGCG
>NW_010364552.1:6413-7572 GCF_000414095.1 Morus notabilis | reverse complement strand
AATTTCGAGCAGAAGTTGAAAAACAATTAGGTAAACCAATCAAGACACTTCGATCAGATCGTGGGGGTGAATACCTGGATCAAGAGTTCTGGGATTTCTTGATTGAAGAAGGTGTAGTATCCCAATTGACTGCACCCGGTACACCACAGCAGAATGGTGTAGCCGAAAGGAGAAATCAGATTTTGCTCGACTTGCTTGACATGATAAGATCAATGTTGAGTTATTCTTCACTGCCTACTTCATTCTGGGGTTATGCCCTAAAAACAGCTGCCTACATTCTGAATAGAGTACCATCTAAGTCTGTACCTACAACACCGTTAGAGTTGTGGTGCGGTCGAAAACCTAGTTTGAGACACGTGCGCATATGGGGGTGTCCAGCACATGTGCTGAAAGGAAAGACTAGGAAGTTGGAACCCAAGTCAGAAGTGTGTATGTATGTAGGATATCCCGATGGGACAAAGGGAGGTTTCTTTTATAGTCCTGAAGATCAAAAGGTGTTTGTACCGACAAATGCCACTTTTCTGAAGCATGACTATACGATAGATTTTAAGCATAGAAGTAAAATAGTATTGGATGAGATCGGACCACAACCGACAAGAGTTGTCGAACCACTCAGAGAAAAGACCACAGTTCCTAATCAGACTCCTAAGGCACCTCGTCGTAGTGGGAGGGTAAGCATGTTACCCGACCGGTATACCGGGGAAGCCCAAATCGTCACTGCTGATGACGGTAAGGAGGATCCATCGACCTTTAAGGATGCGATGGATGATTCTGATAAGGAAGAATGGCAAGCAGCTATAAAACTCGAGATGGAGTCTATGTACTCTAACTCGGTCTAGCAACTTGTAGATCTACCCGAAGGGGTAAAACCCATTGGATGTAAGTGGATCTACAAGAGAAATAGAGAAGTGGATGGAAAAGTAGAGACTTATAAAGCAATGCTAGTGGCTAAAGGTTATACCCAAAAGGAGGGAGTTGACTATGAGGAAACTTTCTCGCCAGTAGCTATGCTTAAATCCATCCGGATACTCCTGGCCATTGCAGCATATTTTGACTATGAGATATGGCAGATGGATGTCAAGACCTTTTTTGAAAATGGCTATCTTGAGGAAACCATCTATATGGAACAGCCAGAGGGTTACATAGAGGAAGGCCAAAA
>NW_010364552.1:5540-6184 GCF_000414095.1 Morus notabilis | reverse complement strand
AAATGAAAGATTTGGGAGAGGCAAGCTATGTTCTTGGGATTAAGATTATTCGAGATCGCAAGAAAAAGCTTTTGGCGTTGTCACATGCATTTTATATAGACAAAGTGTTGTCTAGGTATTCGATGTAGAATTCCAAGAAAGGGAATTTGCCTTCTAGGCATGGTATTCACCTTTCTAAGGAACAATGTCCAAAGACTCCACAACAGGAAGAAGATATGAGATGGTATCCCTACGCCAAAAGTTTTTTCTTGGGATTAAGATTATTCGAGATCGCAAGAAAAAACTTTTGGCGTTATCACAGGCATCTTATATAGATAAAGTGTTGTCCAGGTATTCGATGCAGAATTCCAAGAAAGGGAATTTGCCTTCTAGGCATGGTATTCACCTTTCTAAGGAACAATGTCCAAAGACTCCACAACAGGAAGAAGATATGAGACGGTATCCCTACGCTTCGGCTGTGGGAAGCCTTATGTATGCCATGTTGTGTACAAGACCAGATATCTGCTATGCAGTGGGAGTAGTCAGTCGCTACCAGTCCAACCCAGGATTGGATCATTGGGTTGCAGTAAAGTGTATTCTCAAGTATCTTAGGAGAACGAGAAACTATATGTTGATATATTCCGGAGAAGATCTGTCTCTCACCG
>NW_010364552.1:3491-5521 GCF_000414095.1 Morus notabilis | reverse complement strand
CAATCGGATAGAGATAGTCGACGGTCGACATCTGGATTTGTGTTCACTCTTAATGGAGGAGCCGTGGTATGGAGAAGTATAAAGCAAAAGTGTGTTATTGACTCTACCATGGAAGCTGAATATGTTGCAGCTTGTGAAGCCGCAAAAAAAGCTACATGGCTCAGGAAGTTCTTAACTGATCTGGAAGTTGTTCAAGATATGGATAAGCCAATTAAGCTACACTGTGACAACAGTGGAGCGGTGGCTAATTCAAAGGAACCTAGAAGCCATAAGAGTGCGAAACATATAGAAAGGAAATATCACCTCATTAGAGACATTGTGGATAGAGGCGACGTAGCGGTTCTGAAGATCACGTCAGAGGACAACCTTGCTAACCCATTCACTAAGACATGCCATTGAATGTATTTGATCGGCACTTAGATGGATTTGGGATTAGAGACATGACACACCTGCTTTAGGACAAGTGGGAGATTGTTGGGAATAGTGTCCTAGAAGCATGAGATGTAATAGGATATTTATTATTTAATTAATAAAAGAGTTTATTCATCATTTTATGTGCATATATTTATGAATATTTTATGAATATCAAATGAAAATTTCGTGATTGTTTATGTAACCTTAAACATAGTATATAAGTGTTATATACGAGAGGATAGTGTTTAAGGATAATAATAAAAAACATTGTTCATGATGAATTTAATTAAAGTTCAGAATCTTTAATTAAAACATTATTAATACATGTCATTCCCATTTAGAATGGAATAGTGTTATCCGCACTATTAATATGATGAGATATTGAATGAGTATATTTCGCATAATAAGATTATGTGGAACAAGGACACAGACACAATATGAATTTCTAATAATTTCTGTTAAGCATAGAAATTCTAACTGAGTCTATCGACGGTCATATATAGGATGATCTTAATCCTGAGTTCTTAACAAACTCCTATTTATGAATTTTTGTCTTTTGATTTATTCGGTACGGATTCCGAGACCCTGAATTCTATTCCTTGTATTTTAAAGACATAATGAAATAGGTAGCATCGAATGTTATTATATGAGATGGAATCCATTCCTTCTTGAGAAAGAAGTTTATAAATAATTCTCTTGAGTGTTGATTCGGTACTTGGATTAGTAAGAGCGCTCAGGTTCATGAATGTGTTTTATGAATCATTATTCATTAGAGAATCAATGGTACTCAAAGATGCAGATATAATTAGAGAGGTTAACGGATCTTACCTGACTCTAATTATGAATTATTTATGGAGGATTGATCTATATGTAATGACTATATCAAATGGACAATTAATGTCTATAATTTTGAGAGTTCAATTCCAAGTTTATAGTGGAGTAACTATTGGAATTAATAGAATTAATTTATTAATTAAAGTGTTTAATTAATTATTAATTTTATTGGAGCTCGGGATTATAGGTCCATTTGTCCCCGCGTCGTCCTTGTAATTCTACCAAACACAAAGGGCAAAATGGGAATTTTAGAATTATGGAATTCTAAAATTGAATACTCGAAAAATAATTAATTGAGAATTAATTATTATTTAAATAATGTGATTATTTAAATTTGAATTTGAATTGTGAACATAATTTAAATTTATCCTTTTGAACTTATTTGATAAGTTGTTCAATTTAGAATTCAAATTAATTTAAGTTTGACTTAAATTCGAATTTGAATTTGAATTAAAATTGGACTACAGGATAAAGGATGATTTCTCTTCCTTCCCTATCTGTTGTTGGCGCCACACACAGGGTGAAACCCTAATAGTGTGGCCGGCCACCTTATGGATAAGGGGAAGGGATTTTTTGTTCCAAATTCAAATTAGAGATAGGGATTTGATTCTGTTTTGAAGTTTGACTTCTACTCTTTAAATATGTGAAAGATAGAAAATTGTGGATAAAATTTTTGAAACATTTTTCAGCCCTAATTGAGTGTGGCCAAATTTCTCATAGCAAAAGAGAGAATATTTTTCTCCAAAAATTTCACATCGTGCATGCATTGGTGTTTGTGAAAA
>NW_010364552.1:2412-3359 GCF_000414095.1 Morus notabilis | reverse complement strand
CATCCGAGTCGGCTTCCAGGTATTTTTTCCGGATTGAGTTCTTGATATATAAATTAATGCGATTAATTTATTCGTGCATAAATTAATATAATCTATAGAGTATCTCAAAAGTTTTTCTGAAATTTTTGTTATACACGATCCGCCTCTCCCCACGCTTCCGCAGCCGAATTCGATTCGGCAACCAACACATATAACATTAACTAATCAAACGAAGAACTCCAATGTAATTCAATCCGACTAAGAACAAATAACAAAGTTTAACAAACACAAGTCCAAGAGGAAAATCTGTTGTACATGCTTAACAATACTTAAAAAATAAACATACGTCCGAGAGGAAACAAATAAAGAAAACAACATAATAATCATTTAAACTACATGCCTCGAATCCATGAAAGATGACGACAAGCGGGCATTTTCACAAACATCCTCCTAAGGGAAATGTCAACCGCCAACTGGTGCGCTGCCTTAGTATACGCATTGTCGTCTAAATACTCCCCATACCCATTCAGCAAATCCATACAGGTTTCAATACTTGTAGTTGGATCCTCTTTCTGAGCCATGGCTAATGCCATAGTACGGGCTTGCCTATTAGCTAAATATTGCTGAAACAAATCAACCTTTTGAACAGATGTCTCACTACGTAGGGTAGCACTCTTTGCCAAAGCCTCTATAGCCGCGTCAACTGCAGTATTGTTCTTGCCCTTCTTCTTGGATCGAGTAGTAGGACCATGAGACCGTCTGTTTCTATTGTCTTCTAAACCCCAGACTTCATCCGAGTCCCCTGTACCCTCCTCATCCACTTCCGGTTGTGTGGCAGCCCTTTTCGCCGCATTCAAAACATTAACGGCAGTATGTGCATTCATTGACCCCTGTCCAGTAGCAATAGTCCCAAAAAAAATCTGTAAAAGTTGGGCAAAGTTCTGCAAACCCCCTTTCTTGAATTTCTT
>NW_010364552.1:0-2338 GCF_000414095.1 Morus notabilis | reverse complement strand
TTCAACTCTTTCATATAACATAAGATGTTAATGCTCAAAACTTACCACCACATATGAATCCATACTTCTTTTTCAGCTGTGACAGTGTTAGCCTCAGAATCCCAACCCAACCCTGTTGTTTCAATTAATGCCTTAAACTCCCTCCTGCTACGTCTAAGCCTATTCCACTTTGCTTTAAGCTGGTCTGATGTGAAATGCTTACCAAACTTAAGTGCTATTTCATTAGCAATTTTCATCCACGTTTTTTTATCCAGAATGGATGTTTGCATCCCAGTCTTTGACTCTTCGTATATCAGTTCTACATAAAAATCCTCAATTGCGGCCGGCCATTTCGTATTATCGTCATTCTCACACATCTAAAATAACACTTTCATCATTAAAATAAATGTCAACTTCTAAAGTATATACACACACGCACGGACACACACACGCAGGGGCTGATACAGCCCCAATGGGGGCCTCCCATTGGGGCTGAATCAGCCCCTGGGAGGCCCCCGTTGGGGCCGAATCAGCCCCTGGGGGCCGGCGGGGGCTGATACAGCCCCAGTGGGGGCCTCCCATTGGGGCTGAATCAGCCCCTGGGAGGCCCCCGTTGGGGCTGATTACCAGCCCCCATTGGGGCTGATAATCAACCTCTATTGGGGCTGATAGGGGCTGATAATCAGCCCCCATCAGGGCTAATAATCAGCCCCCATTGGGGCTGATGGGGGCTAATTATCAGCCCCCCATCAGGGCGGATAATCAGCCCCCACAGCCCCAATAGGAGGCCCCCGGGGCTAATTTAGCCCCAACAGAGGGGCCTCCCAGGGGCTGATACAGCCCCAATGGGAGGCCCCCAGGGGCTGTATCAGCCCCAACGGGGGCCTCCAGGGAAAAAAATGGAAAAAAAATCACCAAATCAGATCAAGCATATCAAAATTAGAAACAAACAACACCAAATCAAACGGAAAACTATCAACCGATTTGGTTGAGTATAGCAAATCAAACGGCGAGACGAGAACAGGGCCAAAACGGAAAAAAAAAATCAGAAAGAAATGCTCAACCAAATCAAACGGAAAGCCATCAAACACCATCAAACATTTTTGGTTAGGGGCATACCTCGGTGAGAAAACGGCAAGATGAGAATGGGGCAGATCGGGGAAGAAGTGACCGGCGGAGCTCAGGCGAGAACAGAACGGAGGAGCTCGGGTGAGAAGCAATCGGCGGAAGTCAGGCGAAACGGACGAGAAGAACGGCGGGGCTCCGCTGGGAAGAAGGGCTCGGCGGAAGAACGGCAGAAAAAATCAGAAAGGAGAAGAGAGAACGGAAGAAAGAAGGAAAAAAAGAGAGAACATAAGAAAGAAGGAAAACGAAAATGAAAACCAGAAAATGAAAACAGGTTTTTTTCGTTTTCAGAATTCCACAAGACGACAAAAACAGTTTTGTTTTTGTTTTTTAAAACAAACTTCGCCAAACGCATTTTCTTAGTACCATTTTCAATTTTTTACTTCGAAAAACGTGAAAAATGAAATTGAAAACGGTAACAAACAGCCTTAAATCTTCTATTTTCAGTAGGCCAAACTAAAAAAAACCACAATTGTTGCTTAAATGTGGATTAGGATAGAGTTACCACCTAGCTGACCTTCTAAAATTTCTTGCTTGTTACTTGAGGTGATACTATTATTTGTATTTATTTCTTTTTTGAGAATAATGAGACCTATGGTTGCATTGAAATAGACAAAGTTCTCAAAGTCCACAACATCATGATTGTCGCACCAGCCATATGCTAGGGGAAGAAAAGGAATGACAACACCCAGAGGAGTGGTGTCAAACTCATTATGTCAATCAACACACATGTTGTACATCATAAAGAAGTGTAGTAGAAGTAAACATATACGGTACAAGATACATTGCACATTATTTATTACATTGTAAAAGTGGAAAGTAGGAAAGATACTTATTAGGTTTTATCTTTACGTCTTGATATAACTAACAAGATAGTACAAACTACAAAGCAAAATTATAGCTCCATCTGAGATCACTATATAGCCGAGTTGAAAGACATATTAAACTAATAAAAATATTAGTTTTTTTCACAATCCATTTGGTGGGAGTTCCTCCGACATAATATGTAAATATAAAAAACGTAACATGACAGTTATTGAACCATTGATATTGGAGAGGTATAACATAATTTTATAACCAAATTCTTTAATGTTACACCTCTCTAATATTAACGTTACATTTAATGACTGTTATGTTATGCTTTTCATATCTATATGTTACACTAGAAGGATCTACCGAGCGACTGTAGAAAAGCTCTAAAAATATTTTACTTTTACTCAAAGTAGTTTGAAGA
>NW_010364551.1:0-681 GCF_000414095.1 Morus notabilis | reverse complement strand
AAGTCAAATTCCTGCAATAGAAGGATCCACCTAATTAATCGCGCCTTAGTATCCTTTTTGGAAAGGAGATACTTGAGGACGGCATGATCTGTAAAGATGGTTATGGGTGAACCGATCAGATATGCACGTAACTTGTCAAGTGCAAAGACCACAGCGAGCAACTCTTTCTCAGTGGTTGAGTAATTCATTTAAGCACTATTTAGAGTTCTACTCGCGTAATACACAACAAAGGGGACAGTGATGGGTGAACCGATCAGATATGCACGGAACTTGTCAAGTGCAAAGACCACAGCGAGCAACTCTTTCTCAGTGGTTGAGTAATTCATTTAAGCACTATTTAGAGTTCTACTCGCGTAATACACAACAAAGGGCTTCCCTTCCCTTCGTTGACCAAGGACGGCCCTTACAGTATAATCGCTTGCGTCACACATGATTTCAAATGGCAAGCTCCAATCTGGTGACTGAATGATGGGGGCGGAAGTTAACTTCGCCACAAGTGTTCGGAAAGAATCCTCACATTTTTGTGTCCAATCGAACGTGGCGTCTTTAGCCAGGAGGTTACAAAGCGGACGAGAAATTGCTGAAAAGTTTTGTATGAACCTCCTGTAAAAACCAACGTGCCCCAGAAAAGGCCGAATGTCTTTGACAGTCTTGGGGGTGGGCAACTTTGAAATAAGTTCA
>NW_010364550.1:0-447 GCF_000414095.1 Morus notabilis | reverse complement strand
TGTCCCTGGTTGCGATTTCTTCTACCACTCCGCTGTGGTCCACCTGAAATAGAAGGTCTACCAGAGATAAAGACTCGACCTGCCTCTTCTTCTTTGCTTTGGCGATAGGCCAAGTTATCCTGTTCCACTTTTGTAGCAGCAGCTACCAAATCCCGAAAGTTTCGAAGTCTTAGAGCCACCAAGGATCTCCTCACAGAGTTCTTGAGGCCCTTCTCAAACTTAAGACATCTCATGTGTTCAGACTCCACCAGAGATGGCGCAAACCAGGACAGGTCATTAAACTTAGCCTCATATTGCCTCACCGACATGTCACCTTGCTGCAGCGACATGAATTCAAGTGTTTTTTCTTCCCTGTAACTCTGAGGGAAATACTGGTCATTGAATAGCGTCTCAAACTACTCCCAGGTCAATCCTACGACGTCCATTCTCCTCTTGACCTGTTTCCAC
>NW_010364549.1:0-1004 GCF_000414095.1 Morus notabilis | reverse complement strand
GAGCTACTGTCCAAAAGAATTTACCACGTTAAAGACCGGCGAGTATCTCTAATACAATATTATAATTAATGCATAAATTACAAATTTAACATTTAAATGTTAAATTTTTTTTTTACAATATAATATTATTTATGGTGCTAAATTTATCACATACTATACTTTACGATAAATTTGACATTTAATTCTTATTGGTTGAAATGTTTATTTTTTCATGTAATCATTGTAACTTTTGCATTTTTTAATTATCTTAAAAAATAAAAGTTTACTTAAAACTGAATGATTATGGAAAAAAATAAATATAGCATTTTAAATAACATAATACATTAGAGTACATAAAAACTATCCTATCATATTTTTTAATACTAAATATACAATTGATATTAGCATTTACATTGGAGATACTCTCATATGAATGTGACCTTTTTTTGGATTAAATTTTATTTGTCAGGAAAGTTTGTGAGTTTTTTGAATTAATTTAATTACCAGACATGAGAAACCCTGTTTAATTTTTACAAGTACTCGATCTGTATCGATGACTTTATGCTGCTTTCCACCCAAGCTCTCTTCTTCGTCATGTATTTATGTAGTGTTCTCACTCTCTCTAATCTTCTCTCTCACTCTAGAATTCCAACCCTCTCTCGTTTCTCTCAAATTATCTCCCCAGTCCTAGTCGCTAAACCAATGTGCACGGTGTCCATCAAATTAAGGGCTCGTTTAGTTCGTTGATTCAAATTTTTAATTTGAGTTGAGATGTGACTTTATGTGAGAGTTTTTTATTATAGTAAAAAAGCTAAATGTAACTATTTCTAAGAGCTTTTTACTGTAGTAAAATTTGAATTCTAAACTCAAATCGGTGAAATGAACATGGCCTAAATTCGTAATCAACGTTGCTTTATTGTGTAAATTTATATAGAAAGAGTGATGTGGTTTTAATGTTTATAACTCTAATATTTATCTATTAATAGACATCATTAATCATTATTTTAATAACGTGATTTGACAAT
>NW_010364548.1:0-595 GCF_000414095.1 Morus notabilis | reverse complement strand
AACCCTAAACCCAAAACCCCCTAAACCCCCAACCTTGAACCCAGAACCCAGAACCCGAAACCCTGAACCCTGAATCCTGAACCCTGAACCGTGAACCCCGAACCTCAAACCCCGAAACGTGAACCACGAACGCCGAACCCTGAACCCCAAACCCAAAACCCCAAGCCCTAAACACTAAACCCCAAACCCCAAAACCCAAACCCCAAACACCAAACCCCAAACCCCAAACCCCAAACCCTACACCCTAAGCCCTAAAGCCTAAACCCCAAACCCTAAACCCTAAACCCTGAACCCCGAAACCCAAACCCCGAACGCTGAACCCCGAACCTTGAACCCCGAACTCCGAACCCTGAACCATGAACCCCAAACCCCCAACCTTGAACCCAGACCCAAGAACCCTGAACCCTAAACCCTGAACCCTGAACCATGTCCCCTGAACCCTGAAGCCTGAAGCCTGAACCCTTAACATTGAACCATGACCCTTAACCCTTAACCCTTAACCCTGAGCCCCTAGCCCTAAACCCTGCGCCCAGAGCCCCGAGCCCAGAACTTTAAACCCTGAACCCTGAACCATGAACCCTGAACCCTAAACCTG
>NW_010364547.1:548-939 GCF_000414095.1 Morus notabilis | reverse complement strand
TTTAATAAATAAGGAATAACTTCGCCGAAAAGGCAACCTTCATGTACAAACAAAAGTCAGAGTCTCTCTCACTCACTTCCTAGTCCTACTTGTTAAATTCACGAGAAACAAAAAATTAAAAGTAAAATTAAAAAAAAAATCTTGACTCCCACATATTCGTTCTTTTCTTTTCTATAGTTTAATGGGAGAAAGAGGGAAATAGGATAAGGTTTGAGATGAATTAAAATTAATAAGTCAATAGTTTACATAAGTTAATAAACAGGCTAAATTACTGTTTTTGTCCATAACTTGTCTGGTTATGAACCATAACTTGACAAGTTATTGTCCATAATTCACGGTTTTTATCCATAATTTGTCTGGCTATGAACCATAACTTGACAAGTTTGTCTAT
>NW_010364547.1:0-401 GCF_000414095.1 Morus notabilis | reverse complement strand
TTTTTTTTAGTTTTTTAGTTTAATCTATAAGTTGGGGACCCAAACTTCGACCCACTAGGACTAGGATGTAAAAGGTTGACACTACTAGCAGCTACCTTAATAATACGAATGTAAAATTCCCATGAAAATTAAGTAGAATAGTACGTAAATTTAACAGGACGGGATACAAATAAAGTGAGAATTTGTCTATAGTAATGAGACAACTATAATAACAAATAGGCAATAGTACATATTTAATTAACAAAGTTGTAACTTTATAATTCACAAATTCCCCGCGGCCCCCTGCCAAGAAAAAAAATGCAATAGTATTTGCTATCAACCATATCATAAATTGGTAACATTTTAATCTACAAAAATCCATTGCATCTCTATTCACCAAAATAAAAATAATGAAAAATAAC
>NW_010364546.1:0-637 GCF_000414095.1 Morus notabilis | reverse complement strand
CTGACGGATTATGGGCCCCGTTACGACACCAAAACTTTTCACCGATCCCATAGCAGTCATAGATCGCGGAGAGAGCATCGATCTAACGGCTAATGGACCCCATTACGACCCCAAAAGTTGTCTTCGTTCCCATGCCATTCGTAGATCGCGAAGAGAGCTTCTTTAATCTAACGGTTAATGGGCCCCGTTACGACACCAACATTTGTCGCCCTTCCTGGGGCGATTGTAGAGCGTGAAGAGAGCTTCGATCTAATTGTTGGTGGGCCCCGTTTCGACACCAAATGTTGTCGCCATTCTAGTGGCGGTGGTAGAACGCGAAAAGAGCGGCAATATAACCTCTGATGGACCGGCCCCGTTACGAGACAAAAAGTTGTTGTTAAATTCGTGGCTGTTGTAGAGGGGGAAGAGAGCTTTGATCTGACTGATTATGGGACCCGTTACGACATAAAAAGTTGTCGCCGTTCCCGTGCCAGTTGTAGATCGCGAAGAGAGCTTCGATCTAACGGCTGATGGGCCTCGTTACGACACCAAAATTTGTCGCCCTTCCCGGGGCGGTTGTAGATCGCAAAGAGAGGTTTGATCTAACGGCTGATGGGCCTCGTTATGACACCAAAAGATGTCGCCGTTCCCGTGGCGG
>NW_010364545.1:0-480 GCF_000414095.1 Morus notabilis | reverse complement strand
CACTGTAGAAAATGGGCTCAAAGATTTGGGCCATCGTTCGTTGGAATAGTGACGAGGCCGTCTTGAGGCCAAATGGCAGAACACCTCATTGGTACTGTGCATCTGGAATACAAAAGGTTGTCTTGGGCCTGTCTTCCGGGACAATTCGCAATTGCCAAAAAGCTCCTTTAAGATCAAACTTAGAGAAGACTTGGGCTTCTCTCAAGTGGGTGAACAGAGAGCTGGTCCTGGGAATGGGGAATTTGTCATCCTTCAGGAACAGGTTCAGAGGCTTGTAATCAATGACAAGCCTTTTCTTTCCTCGGACCTGTTCATTTTTTTTTCACATAGAAAGCCTGGCAAGCCCAATTTGACTTGGTGGGCTCAATCAATCCTTGTTTGAGGAGTTGAGCACATTCTTCACGAGCCAAGGCTAAGTCTGATGGGGTCACTCCTGGATGAGTGGCCTTTGTTGGGTTGACGTCCTCATTTTTCTTGAAG
>NW_010364544.1:0-558 GCF_000414095.1 Morus notabilis | reverse complement strand
AGCGCGAAGAGAGCTTCGATATAACCTATGATAGGCCGGCCCCGTTACGACACAAAAAGTTATCGCCGTTCCCCTGCCAGTTGTAGATCGCGAAGATTGCTTCGATCTAACGGCTGATGGGCCCCGTTACGACACCAAAATTTGTCGCCCTTCCAGTGGCAGTGGTAGGGTCCGAAGAAAGCTTCGATATAACGTCTGAAGGGCCGGCCCCGTTACGACACCAACGGTTATCCCCGTTCCCGTGGCAGTTGTAGAGCACGAAGAGAGCTTCGATATGACGGATGATGGGCCCCATTACGAAAAAATGTTGGCCGTTCCCGTGGCGGTTGTAGAGCGCGAACAGAGATTAGATCTATCGGTTGATGGGCGCCGTTACACACCAAAAGTTTTGAGCATTCCTTTGGCCATTGTAGATTGCGAAGAGAGCTTCGATCTAACGGCTAATTGGGCCCGTTACGACACAAAAATTTGTCGCGGTTTTTGTGGCGATTGTAGAGGGCAAAGTGAGCTTTGATCTGACGGATTATGCGCCTCTTTACGACACCAAAAGTTTTCACC
>NW_010364543.1:0-3102 GCF_000414095.1 Morus notabilis | reverse complement strand
CGAAGAGAGCTTCGATCAAACGGTTGATGGGCCCCATCTCAATATCAAAAGTTGTCGCCGTTCTCGTGGCGGTTGTAGCGCGCGATGAGAGCTTCAATCTAACGCCCGATGGGCCCCGTTAGGACACCAAAAGTTTTTGCCGAAAACGTGGCAGTTGTAGATCGTGAAGAGAGGTTCGATCTAACGGCTGATGGGCCCCGTTACGACACCAAAATTTGTCGCCCTTCCCGGGGCAGTTGTAGATTGCGAAGAGAGCTTCGATCTAACGGCTGATGGGCCCCGTTACGACACCAAAATTTGTCGCCCTTCCCGGGGCAGTTGTAGATTGCGAAGAGAGCTTCGATCTAACGGCTGATGGGCCTCGTTTCAACACCAAACGTGGTCACCATTCCAGTGGTGGAGGTAGGGCGCGAACAGAGCTTCGATATAACGTCTGATGGGCTGGCCCCGTTACGACACCAAAGGTTGTCCCCGTTCCCGTGGCAGTTGTAGAGCATGAAGAGAGCTTCGATATGACGGTTGATGGGCCCCGTTACAACACCAAAAGATGTCAGCGTTCCCGTGGCGGTTGAAGAGCGCAAACAGAGATTAGATATATCGGTTGATGGGCGCCGTTAGACAAGAAAAGTTTTGAGCATTCCTTTGGCCATTGTAGATTGCGAAGAGAGCTTCGATCTAACAACTAATGGGGCCCGTTACGACACGAAAAATTGTCACCGTTCCCCTGGCAGCCGTAGAGCGCGAAGAGAGCTTCAATCTAACGCCTGATGGGCCCTATTACGACGCCAATAGTTGTTGCCGTTCCCGTGGCGGTTGTAGGGCGTGAACGGAGCTTTGATCTAATGGCTGATGGGCCCCGTTACGACACCAAGTTTCGCCGTTCCCGTGGCAGTTGTAGATCACGAAGAGAGCTTCGATCAAACGGCTGATGGGCCCCATCTCAATACCAAAACTTGTCGCCGTTCCAGTGGCGGTTGTAGGTCGTGAAGAGAGCTTCAGGCTAACGCCCGATGGGCCCCGTTAGGACACCAAAAGTTTTTGCCAAAAACGTGGCAGTTGTAGATCGTGAAGAGAGGTTCGATCTAATGGCTGATGGCCCCATTATGACACCAAAAGTTGTCGCTCTCGTGCCATTCGTAGATCGCGAAGAGAGCTTCGATATGACGGCTTATGGGCCCTGTTACGACACCAAAAGATGTCACCGTTCCCGTGGCAGTTGTAGGGCGCGAAGAGAGCTTCGATATGACGGCTTATGGGCCCTGTTACGACACCAAAAGATGTCACCGTTCCCGTGGCAGTTGTAGGGCGCGAAGAGAGCTTCGATATGACGGCTTATGGGCCCTGTTACGACACCAAAAGATGTCACCGTTCCCGTGGCAGTTGTAGGGCGCGAAGAGAGCTTCGATATGACGGCTTATGGGCCCTGTTACGACACCAAAAGATGTCACCGTTCCCGTGGCAGTTGTAGGGCGCGAAGAGAGCTTCGATATGACGGCTTATGGGCCCTGTTACGACACCAAAAGATGTCACCGTTCCCGTGGCAGTTGTAGGGCGCGAAGAGAGCTTCGATATGACGGCTTATGGGCCCTGTTACGACACCAAAAGATGTCACCGTTCCCGTGGCAGTTGTAGGGCGCGAAGAGAGCTTCGATATGACGGCTTATGGGCCCTGTTACGACACCAAAAGATGTCACCGTTCCCGTGGCAGTTGTAGGGCGCGAAGAGAGCTTCGATATGACGGCTTATGGGCCCTGTTACGACACCAAAAGATGTCACCGTTCCCGTGGCAGTTGTAGGGCGCGAAGAGAGCTTCGATATGACGGCTTATGGGCCCTGTTACGACACCAAAAGATGTCACCGTTCCCGTGGCAGTTGTAGATCACGAAGAGAGGTTCGATCTATCGGCTGATGGGCCCCATTACGCCACAAAAAGTTATCGTTGTTCACGTGCCATTCGTAGATCGTGAATAGAGCTTCTTCGATCTAACGGCTGATGGACCCCGGTACGACACCAAAATTTGTCGTCCTTCCTGGGGCAGTTGTAGAGTGCGAAGAGAGCTTCGATCTAACAGCTAATGGGCCTCATTTCAACACCAAATGTTGTTGCCATTCCAGTGGCGGTAGGGCACGAAGAGAGCTTCGATATAACGTCTGATGGGCCGGCCCCGTTACGACACCAAAGGTTGTCCCCGTTCCCATGGCAGTTGTAGAGCACGAAGAGAACTGAGATATGACGGATGATGGGCCCCGTTACGACACAAAAAGATGTTGCCATACCCGTGGCGGTTGTAGAGCGCAAATAGAGATTAGATCTATTGGTTGATGGGAGCCGTTACACACCAAAAGTTTTGAGCGTTCCTTTGGCCAATGTAGATTGCGAAGAGAGCTTCAAACTAACGGCTAATGGGGCCCGTTACGACAAAAAAATTTGTCGCGGTTTTCGTGGCGGTTGTCGAGGGCGAAGAGAGCTTTGATCTGACGGATTATGGGCCTCTTTACGACACCAAAAGTTTTCACCGTTTCCGTGCCATTCGTAGATCACGATGAGCTTTGATCTAACGGTTGAGGGGCCCCGTTACGACACCAATAGTTGTCACCATTCCCCTGGCGCGAATAGAGCTTCGATCTAATGGCTGACGGGCCCCGTTACGACGCCAACAGTTGTTGCCGTTCCCGTGGCGGTTGTAGGGCGTGAACGGAGCTTTGATCTAACGGCTGAGGGGCCCTGTTATGACACCAAGTTTCGCCATTCTCGTAGCAGTTGTAGATCACGAAGAGAGCTTCGATCAAACGGCTGATGGGCCCCATCTCAATCCCAAAAGTTGTCGCCGTTCTAGTGGCGGTTGTAGGTCGCGAAGAGACCTTCAATCTAACGCCCGATGGGCCCCGTTAGTACACCAACAGTTTTTGCCGAAAACGTGGCAGTTGTAGATCGCGAAGAGAGGTTCGATCTAACGGCTGATGGGCCCATTACGACACCAAAAGTTGTCGTCGTTCTCGTGCCATCCGTAGATTGCGAAGAGAGTTTCTTCGATCCAACGGCTGATGGGCTACGTTACGACACCAAAATTTGTCGCCCTTCCCGGGGCAGTTGTAGAGTGC
>NW_010364542.1:0-2910 GCF_000414095.1 Morus notabilis | reverse complement strand
TTGTGGATGTCTTATGTTTTAATATGAATTGATTGAAACAACATGCTACGAAAGTAGCATCTTTTGTGTAAATCAATTTATTTTATAACATCAAGATGGTTGTGGGTATGTAGTTCATGCGAATATTGACCGGCCGAAAGGAAGGTCATTATTTGGCCGGATTACATGCACACTTGTGGTAATAAATATGTGACAATTATTAGGTATTCTATGTGAACAATAAGTCGATCCAAAGAAAGGCTTGTTGTTTGACAGGATTTTATTGTCAGTATTTGATTACTACACCAAGAGTACCACTTACAAGTTAATATTACTGTCCAAAGACTAATTGTTAATGTTGTGCTAGGTATCTTGTGATGGGTCTTACCATTATTTGAATTGTTAAAAGTTTGATATGGTATTTATGTGAACGTTTTGTTTTGTTCTATTTTCAGTTAATACATCTGCTTCTGCTATATCTGCCAACATCAATTCTATTCCCATGTTAAAAGGAACAAACTTTAAGGAATGGAAAGAGAACGTTATGATCGTTCTTGGCTGCATGGATCTAGACCTAGCGCTAAGGATTGAACAACCCACTGCTCTTACGGACCAAAGTTCCAATGAGGAAAAACGGGACTTTGGGACGGGAAATGCCCAGTTCTTTGAGGATATTGTGTTTGGGGGGAGAGATAAGGTTAGAGATTTTGTAATTGAAGAGGAATCTGTTTCTCTTCCTACGATTGATGTTGACAATGATCAGGCTCTTGTTCCTGATGTTGTTCAAGAAGCAATACTAGAACCATAAGACAATGTTGAAAATCTCCTCGATCAAGGCCAACATGTTATTCTTGAAGAACAAACTCAACAACCTCAAGAACAATTGCCATTAAGGAGATCCACTAGAGAAAGGAGAAGTGTGATTTCTAATGATTACGTCATATTTCTCCAAGAACATGAGAATGACATTGGATTGGTGGAAGATGATCCAATCAACTTTCATCAAGCCATGCAAAGTACTATTTCTCAGAAGTGGATTGATGTCATGAATGAAGAGATTAAGTCCATGAAAGACAACGACGTTTGGAAACTCGTCTCATTGCCTAAAGGTGCAAAGCCCATTGGTTGCAAATGGATATTTAAGACCAAGCGGGATTCGAAAGGTGATGTGGAGAGATATAAGGCTCGTCTTGTTGCAAAAGGCTTTACTCAAAAGGAAGGCATTGATTATAAAGAGACTTTCTCTCCGGTTTCATCAAAAGACTCTTTTAGGACAATAATGGCATTAGTGGCACATTTTGACATTGAGTTGCATTAGATGGATGTAAAGACTGTGTTTCTCAATGGTGACATTGATGAGATGATTTACATGGTGCAACTAGAAAACTTTGTGTTGGGTGATGCAAAGAATATGGTTTGCAAATTAAAGAAATCCATCTATGGACTTAAGCAAGCTTCCTATCAATAGTATTACAAATTTCATCAAGTTGTCATCTCGTTTGGTTTTGAGAAGAATGCGGTTGACGATTGTATATTCCACAAGTTCAGTGGGAGTACACACATTTTCCTGGTTTTATATGTTGATGACATACTGCTTGCCAGCAACAATATAGGTTTGTTGCACGAAACCAAGAAATTTCTATCAAAGAGATTTGAGATGAAAGATCTTGGGGACGCATCATTTGTATTAGGAATTCAAATACACTGAGATCGCTCTCGGGGTATTCTTGGATTATCACAAAAGACCTATATTGAGAAGGTACTTAAGAGATTTGGCATGCAAGATTACAAATCAGGAGACACCCCTGTTGCTAAGGGAGACAAGTTCAGTCTTGATCAATGCCCCAAGAATGATTTTGAAACTAAGGAAATGCAGAAGATTCCCTATGCTTCAACAGTGGAAAGTCTAATGTATGCTCAAATTTGTACGCGTCCAGATATTGCGTACATTGTTGGGATGTTAGGCAGATATTTGAGCAATCCGGGAATGGATCATTGGAAAGCAGCCAAACAAGTAATGCGGTATCTTCAGAGAACAAAACATTACATGCTCACATACAGGAGGTCGGATAAGTTGGAGATCATTGGGTATTCGGATTCTAACTTTGCTAGATGCCAAGACAGTTGTAGATCCACTTAAGGCTATATCTATATGCTTGCTGGAGGAGCTATCTCTTGGAAGAGTGCAAAGCAGACACTCATAGCTTCTTCCACCATGGCAGCTGAGTTTATAGCATGTTATGAGGCATCTAACCATGGAATATGGCTATGGAATTTTGTCATAGGGCTGCGAATTGTGGATGGAATTGAAAGACCACTTAAGTTATTTTGTGACAATAAGTCAGCAGTCTTATATTCCAACAACAACAGGAGCTCGACGAAGTCAAAGCATATAGACATCAAGTTCCTAGTTGTTAAGGAAAGAGTTCAGAGTGGTCAGGTGTCTATAGATCATATTGGCACAAACTTCATGGTTACGGATCTACTTACTAAAGGGCTACCACCCAAGGTCTTTCATGAGCACACTGCTATATGTGTGTTGTATCATTTGATGATATGCTGAATTAGTGGGAGTTTGTATTTATATGCTTTTCTATTATAGACACATCTTTTTTTTATGGATATTATCTGCAGAAATAAAGTATTCAGTTTATTTTCACTTTGATTCAGTTTTATTTTGATCTCATAAAGAATAAAGTTGGACCAGTTGGAAATAAGCATGTTTAGATCACATTACATGTAATTTCCATGCTACACATCCATACTTGATCTATGTCATTTGGTTATGTTGATATACGTGACCATGGATAGGTCTAGTTACGATACATGTAACAAAGATCGCCTTGATCCTATGTTAACATAATTAATAGACGAGATTATTTAGAGATGCTTTTGGATATGATAACACAGATTTTGAGCTCATAAAGGTTA
>NW_010364541.1:0-649 GCF_000414095.1 Morus notabilis | reverse complement strand
ACGGTTCAGGGTTCAGGGTTCTGGGTTCCGGGTTCAGGGTTCAGGGTTCCGGGTTCAGGGTTCAGGGTTCTGGGGTTTACGTTTCATGGTTCAGGGTTCAGGGTTCAGGGTTCAGTGTTCAGGGCTCAGGGCTCAGGGCTCAGGGCTCAGGGCTCGGGGCTCTGGGCTCAGGGTTCGGTGATCGGGGTTCGGTGTTCAGGGTTAATGTTCCGGGTTCGGGGTTCGGGGTTCGGGGTTCGTGGTTCTGGGTTTGGGGATTAAGGTTTGGGGTTTAGGGTTTAGGGTTTGGGGTTTAGGGTTTGGGGTTTGGGGTTTGGGGTTTGCGGTTTTTGGTATGGGGTTAGGGTCTGGGATTTAGGGTCTGGGTTTAGAGTCTGGGGCTTAGGGTATGGGGTTTCGGTTTTAGGGTTTGGGGTTTAGGGTTTGGGGTTCAGGGTTCAGGGTTTAGGGTTCAGGGCTCGGGCCTCGGGGTTCGAGGTTTGGGGTTCGAGGTGTGGGGTTCAGGGTTCGGGGTTCGGGGTTCGGGATTCGAGGTTCTGGGTTCTAGGTTCACGGTTCATGGTTAAGGGTTCAGGGTTTAGGTTATGGGCTCAGGGCTCAGGGTTCAGTGTTAAGAGCTCAGGGTTTAGGGTTCAGGGTTCAGGGTTCA
>NW_010364540.1:317-918 GCF_000414095.1 Morus notabilis | reverse complement strand
AAAATTTGTCACCGTTCCCGTGCCATTCATTGATCGTGAAGAGAGCTTCAATCAAATGGCTGATGGGCCCTGTTACGATGCCAACAGTTGTTGCCGTTCCCGTGGCGGTTGTACAACGTCAACGGAGCTTCGATCTAACGGCTGATGGGCCCCGTTACAACACCAAAAGTTTCGCCGTTCCCGTGGCAGTTGTAGATCACGAAGAGAGCTTCGATCTAACGGCTGATGGGCCCCGTTACAGCACCAAAAGTTTCGCCGTTCCCGTGGCAGTTGTAGATCACGAAGAGAGCTTCTATCAAACCGCTGATGGGCCCCATTACGATGCCAACAGTTGTTGCCGTTCCCGTGGCGGTTGTACAACGTCAACGGAGCTTCGATCTAACGGCTGATGGGCCCCATTACGACACCAAAAGTTGGCATCGTTCCCATGCCATTCGTATATTGCAAAGAGAGCTTCTCCGATCAAACGGCTGATGGGCCCCGTTACGACACCAAAATTTGTCGCCCTTCCCGGGGTGGTTGTAGAGTTCGAAGAGAGCTTCGATCTAACGGCTGATAGGCCTCGTTTCAACACCAAACATTGTCGCCATTCCAGTGGCGG
>NW_010364540.1:0-237 GCF_000414095.1 Morus notabilis | reverse complement strand
GTTGTAGAGCTTGAAGAGAGCTTCGATATGACGGATGATGGGCCCCGTTATGACACCAAAAGTTGTCGCCATTCCCGTGGCGGTTGTTGAGTGCGAACAGAGATTAGATCTATCGGTTGATGGGCGCCGTTACACACCAAAACTTTTCAGCATTCCTTTGGCCATTGTAGATTGCGAAGAGAACTTTAATCTAACGGCTAATGGGGCCCGTTACGATACAAAAAATTGTTACGGTTT
>NW_010364539.1:0-599 GCF_000414095.1 Morus notabilis | reverse complement strand
TGGTGGTTGTAGAGTGCAAACAGAGAATAGATCTATCGATTGATGGGCGTCGTTGCACAACAATAGTTTTGAGCGTTCCTTTGCCCATTGTAGATTGCGAAGAGAGCTTCGATCTAACGGCTAATGGGGCCCGTTATGACAAAAAAAATTGTCACGGTTTCGTCGCGGTTGTAGCGGGCGAAGAGAGCTTTGATCTGACGAATTTTGGGCCTCATTACGAAACCAAAAGTTTTCACCGTTCCCGTGCCATTCGTAGATCGCGATGAGAGCTTCGATCTAACGGCTGATGGGCCCCGTTACGACACCAAAAGATGTTGCCGTTCCCGTGGTGGTTGTAGAGGGCAAACAGAGAATAGATCTATCGATTGATGGGCGTCGTTGCACAACAATAGTTTTGAGCGTTCCTTTGCCCATTGTAGCTTGCGAAGAGAGCTTCGATCTAACGCCCGATGGGCCCCGTAAGGACACCAAAAGTTTTCGCCGAAAACGTGGCAGCTGTAGATCGCGAAGAGAGGTTGGATCTAACGGCTGATGGGCCCCATTATGACTTCAAAAGTTGTCGCCGTTCCCGTGGTGGTTGTAGAGTGTGAAGAGAGCCT
>NW_010364538.1:351-1893 GCF_000414095.1 Morus notabilis | reverse complement strand
TGCCATTCATAGATCGCGGAGAGAGCTTCTTTAATCTAACGGTTGATGGTCCTCGTTACGACACCAACAATCGTCGCCCTTCCAGGGGTGGTTGTAGAGCGCACATAGAGGTTCGATCTAACGGCTGATGGGACCCGTTTCGACACCAAATGTTGTCGCCATTCTAGTGGCGGTGGTAGAGCGTGAAGAGAGCTTCGATATAACCTCTAATGGGCCGGCCCCATTACGACACACAAATTGTCGCTAAGGTTGTAGAGGGGGAAGAGAGCTTTGACCTGACGGATTAAGGGACCCATTACGACATAAAAAGTTGTCGCCGTTCCCGTGCCAGTTGTAGATCGCGATGAGAGCTTCAATCTAACGGCTGATGGGCCCCGTTACGACACCAAAATTTGTAGCCCTTCCCGGGGTGGTTGTAGAGTGCGAAGAGAGCTTCGATCTAACGGCTGATGGGCCTCGTTTCAACACCAAACTTTGTCGCCATTAGAGTGGCGGTGGTAGGGCGCGAAGAGAACTTTGATATAAAGTCTGAAGGGCCGGCCCCGTTACGACCCCAAAGGTTGTCCCCGTTCCCGTGGCAGGTGTAGAGGTCGAAGAGAGCTTCGATATGACGGATGATGGGCCCCGTTACGACACCAAAAGATGTCGCCGTTCCTGTGGCGGTTGTAGAGCGCGAACAGAGATTAGATCTATCAGTTGATGGGCGCCGTTACACACCAAAAGTTTTGAGCGTTCCTTTGGCCATTGTAGATTGAGAAGAGAGATTCAATCTAACAGCTAATGGGGCCTGTTACGACACAAAAATTTGTCGCGGTTTTTGTGGTGGTTGTAGAAGGCGAAGAGAGCTTTGATCTGACGGATTATGGGCCTCTTTATCACAGCAAAAGTTTTCACCGTTCCCGTGCCATTCGTAGATCGTGATGAGAGCTTCGATCTAACGGCTAATGGGCCCCGTTACGACACCAAAAGTTTTCACCGTTCCCGTGCCATTCATAGATCGCGATGAGAGAGTCGATCTAACGGCTGATGGGCCCCGATACGACACCAAAAGTTTTCACCGTTCCCGTGCCATTCATAGATCGCGATGAGAGAGTCGATCTAACGGCTGATGGGCCCCGATACGACACCAAAAGTTTTCACCGTTCCCGTGCCATTCATAGATCGCGATGAGAGAGTCGATCTAACGGCTGATGGGCCCCGATACGACACCAAAAGTTTTCACCGTTCCCGTGCCATTCATAGATCGCGATGAGAGAGTCGATCTAACGGCTGATGGGCCCCGATACGACACCAAAAGTTTTCACCGTTCCCGTGCCATTCGTAGATCGTGATGAGAGCTTCGATCTAACGCCCGATGGGCCCCGTTAGGACACCAAAAGTTTTCGCCAAAAACGTGGGAGCTGTAGATCGCAAAGACAGGTTCTATCTAACGGCTGATGGGCCCCGATACGACACCAACAGTTGTCACCGTTCCCGTGGCGGTTGTAGTGTGCGAAGAGAGCCTCGATCTGACGGATTATGGGCCCCGTTACGACACCAAAA
>NW_010364538.1:0-165 GCF_000414095.1 Morus notabilis | reverse complement strand
GTGCTTTGATCTGACAGATTGTGGGCCTCGTTACGACACCAAAAGTTTTCACCGTTCCCGTGCCATTCATAGATCGCGATGAGAGAGTCGATCTAACGGTTGATGGGCGCTGTTAGGACACCAAAAGTTTCGCCGTTCCCGTGGCAGTTGTAGAGCACGAAGAAA
>NW_010364537.1:0-2897 GCF_000414095.1 Morus notabilis | reverse complement strand
TTCTTTTTTCCCCTAAATTTTTTTTTTTTTTTTTTTTTGTTATTTGGGTTCAGCTATCGGAGAAGAGAAAAGTGACGATCCAAGATTTCCGAGGGAAAACGTTAGTGTCGATAAGGGAATACTTTAAGAAAGATGGCAAAGAGCTTCCTACTTTTAAAGGTACTCTACATTCTACTCTCCTCTTATTAAATTTCTAAAATTTTGAAGCTTTCTTTTGCTTTTATCTATATATAAGTGGACAAAGAAATTAGCTAGGCTTCTTTACTAGATGAAGAACTGTGCTTTAATCTTGTTGTTTGCTTTTAGGTTTTAATTTTTTTTTTCTTGGTAATTCATGAAGAATTTTAGACTAGCTTGCCCATTTGAAGCACTGGAGCTTGTTTATGTTGCGTTGTGTGGAAATACTAGCCCTTTTGTATAATGTTCAAGTACCTTGGATGTACTTAACTCTTATTTAGTTGCAAGCTATTTTATTAAGAATGAAAGAAAAATGACAAATAATGTAGTCCATGGATATAGCTATTTGAATTCGACTTTTGGAGTACATTTGAGCACATTATGATTTATCTACGACAACAACAAGCCTTAATCCCAACTTAGGTTCGGCTATATGGATTCACTTTTCTACGCAGTTCTGTTTGAAATTAGACTTTTCTGAAGACCTAGATCTAGAATGTATTTTTTAACTATTTCGGTCAACGTAATTCTTGGTCTACCCTTTCCTCTCATAGTATTAAGTATAAGAATGTCCTCCTAAGCACGAACTGGTGCTTCTAGCGGTCTACGTTGGACATGCCTATACCATCTCAAGCGGCATTCGCGCACCTTATCTTCTATTGGTGCTACACCTACTTTATTACGAATAACTTCATTCCTTATGTGATCTATTCTCATATGGTCACTCATCTATCTTAACATACGCATTTCTGCTACACTCACCTTACATATATGTTGTCTCTTAATGGTCCAGTATTCACTACCATATAACATAGCTAGGCGGATTGCAGTCCTATAGAACTTTACGTTCAACTTAATAGATAATCTTGCCATCACATAAAACTCTCGTAGCATTCTTCCACTTAACCCACATTGTCTTAATTCTATGTTGAATATCCTCTTTTATATCTCATTCGTATTGTACTATAGACTCAAGGTACCTAAACTTCCTAGAAGCTCCAATTTTCACACCATCTAAAGAAATTCTATCACTCTAATTACTTGAGTTACTAAACCTACAATGCATGTATTCAGTTTTCGTTCTACTTACTTAAATCCCCTCGTCTCGAGAGTCTGTCTCCACAGTTCTAACTTACGGTTAACTCCTTCCTTATGTTCATCAACTCAAATTATATCGTCTGCAAAAAGCATACACTAAGGAATTTTATCTTGGATTTCTCTTGTCAGCTAATTCATCACAATGGTGAAAAGATAAGGACTAAGAACAGATCCTTGATGAAGGCCGATCCGAATGGGGAACTCTGCCGTGTAGCCTCCAGCAGTTCTCACACTTGTGACCACCACATCGTACATGTCCTTAATTACCTTGATATACCTCACATGCACTTCTCTCTTTTCTAGCACCCAGCATAAAACTTCTCTCGGTACCCTATCATATGCCTTTTCTAAATCTATAAAGACCATATGTAGGTCCGTCTTGGTTTCTCTGTTCCTTTCCATCAACATCCTAAGAAGAAAAATGGCTTCCGTGGTTGATCTGTCTGTCATAAAGCCAAATTGGTTACTTGAGATGGTAGTTGTGGCCCTTACTCTCATTTCAATAACTCTCTCTCAAAGTTTTATAGCGTGGCTTATTAACTTTATGCCTTTATAATTGTTACAATTCAGCGCATCTCCTTTATTCTTAAAGATGGGGACAATAATACTTTTTCTTCACGCATCAGGCATATGCTTCTTCTTTAGTATCTCATTAAAAAGCTTAGTGAGCCACACAATTCTAACATCTCCTAATGCCATCCAAATCTCTATTGGAATATCATCTGGCCCACATGCCTTTCATTTTTTCATTTTTCGTAGTGCAGTTTTAACTTTTGAGACTCTGATTCTTCTTGTATACATCACATTAGGTTATCCTTGTGACCTAAGATCGTCAAACTCTATCGTATGATCGTCATTATAAAGCTTCTCAAAGTAACTCATCCACCTTTTCTTAATGTCTTTATCTTTTGTCAGAACTTGATCTGTATCATCCTTAACACGTCTCATTTGATTTAGGTCCCGATACTTCATTTCTCTTATCATAGCTAATTTATATATATCTTTCTCTCTTTCTCTAGTCCTAAATTTTCTATATACCTCATCTAAGTAAGTAGAACGAGCATTATCAATTACTCGCTTATCTTTTTTCTTCGCTTCTTTGTACTTATATAGAGGAGATTCAAAGTTAGAGTGAATGAGCATTATGTTTTCGGGCCATTTTAAGTGGCCTTTTCGGTGCATGCTATTAAATGTTATATGATAAATGCTAGTATTACTCTTTTCGTCACTCTTTTTGTCACTTTCTGCATTCAATATTTGATACGCAGACTCACTAACATGATATATTATTATTTAAGTAGAAAATGAGATAGTGGAGTCCATGTGTCGAACGGTAAAAGTGACAAAGAGAGTGATATAGAGTGACGCTAGCATTTCTCATATTAGATTGGGCTAAAATCACGTTACAACTTGTGAAATTTTCATTGTATGTAAAACTGACATGATGTGATACAAATCGGACCATTGAAAGCAGAGTCCTAAAGATCTCATTTTGTTATGAGCATTGCTATAAGGTACTGATGGTGTTAAGCACCGCCTACTAACAGAAGGTAGGTGGTGGGACCCACAAGTGGAGTTTATCTTTAATTAGTGATGGTGCTCCGAAGTATTTTTCTTTTGTT
>NW_010364536.1:0-1456 GCF_000414095.1 Morus notabilis | reverse complement strand
AATTTATAATTTTTTATAGTATTTTTTTTTACAAAAAATACACGTAAAACGATAATAATTCTTAATTATAATTTTAAATTCATGAACTAAACGTCTACTTAATTTAACTTACAAGTCAGTTTTACTTAATAAACTCAAATGAAAAGCAGAAAGATTTCGCGCCATATTTGATGTTAATTGGTCATAAAGCTTATTCTATAGTGAAATTTCTTAAAAAAAACTATCAGTAAAATGTTCTATTTTGTCTGTTAAATTATTTTTTTAACAGACAATTTTACAGAAAAAATAATTTTGTGTAGCGTGTTATAAAATTTAATAAGAATCTGTGCATATCTATTAATTAAAAAACTTAATCCGACGATCAGTGGATTTTTTTGAAAAGTCTTGCCATAAAGACTCTCGCCTTAATTAGGAAATATTTGGTTAAACGGTTTTCTTGTCTTTTGAGCAGAAGGGACTTGGAACATGTGTAGCCAGAGTATCATTTCCTTCTTTTTTTTTTTTTTTTCCTCCTCTTGTTTGGTACTTCTATTGCTGATGGTATTACCTGGTCAATTTGGGTGCAACTAATTGGTAGATAATTCTTAGGGAAATAGTAGAAAATATACCAATATGAAAAGTTTAAAAAAATATATAGATCAATTTTTAGTCATAAAAATTAATAGGTCGTAACTTGTCAAGTTATGGTTCATAACCAGATAAGTTATGAACAAACTTATCAAGTTATGGTTCATAACCAGACAAGTTATAGACAATTATTAACAATAACTTGTCAAGTTATGGTTCATAACCAGATAAATTATGGACGAAAACAGTAATTTGACTTATTTATTAACTTATGTAAACTATTGGCCTATTAATTTTAATTCATCTCAAGTCTTAACCTATTTTTCTCTTTCTCTCGATATTTAATTGGGTCAACTTGGGCTTGCATTTCTCACAGAGTCTTCATTCTCCGCAAAGAAAGTTTACTTTTTGGTCACACAAGACCAGGTGGCCGAATATTATTTTTAATTTATTTTGCTCCACTTATTAGCATTTCTATCGGAACATAGTTGAAATCTTTTTTAAGTGGAATATAGTTGAAATCTCACCTTTAGTTTTTACTAGACAAATATAATTTATGAACGGCATAGTGGGACTAACTGATCTGAGTTTGAGATAAGCTGGAGGGAGAATATTTATGCGTTATTTCAACAAATTCATGATGGTCCAAAATTATTCTTTATTCATTTAAAATAGCAGTTAAAAAAAAGAAAAAAAGACATAAAAAAGTAGATAAAAATGAGAAAAAGAACTGAAGTAAAAGACACGAAAAATTGTTTTAACTTATTTTGTTGTGATTTATATTAGTTATATTTTGTTTTGTTTAATTTATTTAATTTATTTTATTTGCTGTTAAAATAGAAAAAAATCAGAACACAAATTAGTTCAAAATAAATAAATAAACATAATA
>NW_010364535.1:23714-32062 GCF_000414095.1 Morus notabilis | reverse complement strand
TTTTTCATTTCTCTCTCATTTTACACTAAACTAAAAAATCATTTTTATTCCGTTTTTTTGTCTTTATTGTGCCAAACGCCGTTTTGAAAACGTTTTCATATTTTCTTTCTCAAAAAACGTGAAAAATAAAAACGGAATCAATTCCAAACACGGCCAATGTCTTTGGATTTAAATTTTAGAGACAAAAATTATTTACGTTAATTGTGTTAAGGGTAACCGATAATAATATTAATATAATCATCTACTTATGAGGAAATTGACCCACACTATTTAACGGCTTAACCTTTTAAAATGGAAGCTCAAGTCCTTAGAAGGTCTAAATTTCTATCATGGTATTAGAGTTAAACCAACTCAAATGAGTGGCTCAATCAGTCCAATATAAAATTGATGACTCTAAAAAGAGCAGTATCTTGCAGGAATATTGAGCTACCCCATTTAACAGATTATGGAACCTCAAATCCTTAAAAAGTCTGAATTTCCATCAAATGGTTAGTTTAGAAATCAGCCCTAAAATACATCCGAGGAAGAAAGTGGTCCATTTATGGCGTATGGGACCTCTGTATAAAAAGCCTTGGAACTGTTTAACAGCCATAAACCATATTGTTGCCGATAATGAATGTGGAAACTCTTTTGTTAACAATTTAGGGAGCATGGAAAGGTGGGAATTACATAAGTGGTCCATTAATAGTATTGGGACCACATAGAATATTAAGGATAATAGTTAAGAGAATTCAAGGTTTAAGAAACTAGCAATAGAATACAATTTTGAACTGTTACATATATCATTCATCAAGACTTTTTTGAAACCGAACCAATAAGATTAATGTATACCTATAATTTATGTGGACTCATTTGGAAAGTGTATTTGAGATATAATTTGGGTTTTGATTTAAATTCTTTGTGAGAAAACTATTGCCGAAATTTTTTTTTATTCAAATTCTCTGTAAGAGGATGTAGCATAATCAAAATTTAGATTTTAATACATGTACTAAACAACCCCTATATGTCCTACTAATAAGGTATTTTTCTCACACCCTAATATAAAACATTTTCAAGACTTATTTATTTATTTATTATTGTGTCCTTGTTTTCATAGTGTTGTCATTTGGCATGCTAGCATATATCTACAACACATATCTACATCAATATCCATAAAATGGAAATTTGATTAAGTTTATCTTTTCATTATATTAATTTTAGAATTAAATGAGGTCGGTGATTGTATTGTTTATTCAAATTTGATTGATAAAAAGTTGATATCATTTCAGATTCTGTCCTCTCTTGAAATTTTGTAGATTTTATGCAAAATTTTGTTGGAAATAAAGCGAAACAAGGGACATAATAAAGAAGAGAGAGAGAGAGTAACAGCTAGAAAGGTGGATTTTTCTTTTCTTTTAGTATAGTAATAGAGATTAAGAATGATTTAATTAAACTAATTAGTAATAATAATAATAATATAATATGAGTGGATACATAGCTGTATTCCAAGAAGCCGAACTGTTTAACAGTTAAAATAATATTTGTTACGAAGCAGTGGTTTTGTGTGATATCACGACCACTTCCTCATTTTAGGTAAGGATAATAAATGGTTCGCTTAATTCGCCGATTCGAATTTTTAATTCGAGTTGATATGTGATTTTATGTGAGAGTTTTTTATTGTAGTAGAAAAGTTAAATTAAACTGTTTTTAAGAACTTTTTACTTAACAAAACTCAAATTTTAAACTCGAATCGGTAAAATGAACGAGGCCAAAATTTCTTTTGTCTTTCTTTAACAATTTATACCAATAGAAGTTTCAATGGCTACAAATTTCTTCAGTTGAACAAACTCTAAACAAGGACCAAACTTTCATATAGTAATTGACCAAGAACTTTTAGGAACATCCAAAAGAATGGTCTTTCTTTACTTCAGTTTAGTGTCAATTTGCATATTTTTTATATTTCAATAGAGAAATCATATCGATATATATATATATATATATAAATGAGAATTCTTATCTTTCAACAATTGGTGGCTACTGTTGTGTTCAGCAAATTAAATTCTCTCCCTGATTCTCTTTGCTTACTTCATACTTTCTTCTTTTTTTAATCTGATTATTGGATATATTTATATGATCTTTACTAGTAAATTTAGAATATAGTCTTTTATCTATTTGTTCGGTGGTTTATAATATTATTAACCTTTCTTATTATCTCATCATCGTAATTTTTTTTATAAGAAACTATAGGCGCTTCCAGTTTTCTCCCTATTTTATATATTGGGTTATTTCACATAGTTTTAGTTAGAATTTGAAATTTCAAGGGGGTAAAAGATGGCTTTTCTCCATATCCACTTTAAGCAACATTAGACCCCCTTTTCCTTTCTTCTTACTCATAGTATGAATGACTTCCTGAGTGAGAATTGTGTTCTTTTGCCACAATCTTGTAGACAAAATTGCATAGGCTGATGGGTCTAAAGTCATTCGTTGATGAAGGGAGCTCTATCTTTGGAATGAGAACAATATAAGACTCTGTTCATTTTCTCGATTTGAGTTTAAAATTTGAAGGGAGCTCTATCTTTGGAATGAGAACAATATAAGACTCTGTTCATTTTTTCGATTCGAGTTTAAAATTTGAGTTTTATTACAGTAAAAAATTCTCAGAAATAGTCACATTTAATTTTTTTACTAAAGTAAAAAACTCGCACATATAGTCACATCTCAACTCAAATTAAAAACTCGAATCAGCGAATTAAACTGACCTTAAATATTTGAGAAGTTGTCGGGAAGCTGGCCATGGAGGAAGAAAATTCTCATGTAATCAATTACATCCTTTTGGATTATATCCCAATAATGTTTGTAGAAGAAACCAGGGAAGCCGTCCGACCCGGGGGGCTATCTAAGGATCCATGTTCCAAACCATTTTCCTAATTTCCTCTCCCGACGGAATCGCTGAAAGCTCTTCATTTTTCTCTTGACTAATTACTGAGTGGATTAGATCCTCCAAATGGCTGAGGCAACTAGAATTCTCTGAAGAGAAAAGGCGCTGGAATTTATCAATGAAGGCATTTTTAATTTCTTCTCGTGAGTCATAAAGATTCCCCATTTCATCTTTGACCCGGCTAATCCAATTTCGTCGCCGTCTAACCACTGTAGATACATGGAAGAAGCACGTGCTGCGGCCCCCCTCACTGAGCTAGTTAATCTTTGACCGTGTTTAAAATTGATTCCGTTTTTATTTTTCACATTTTTTAGGAAAGAAAAAATGAAAATGTTTTAAAACGGTATTTAGCACAATAAAGATAAAAAACAGAAATGAAAATGATTTTTTTATTTAGTGTAAAATGAAAGACAAATGAAAAACGACTTTTAGTCATTTTTTCATTTTTTGTTTTCGTTTTCTCTTCTTTCAAGCAGAGAGAAAGAGAGAGACATTAATGAGTTTGTTTATACTGAAAATAATCTCTTGATAAAACTACTAAATGCATTTTTAAAAATGATTTTTGTCTGAAAATGAAAACGTTTTCATTTTCATTTTCATACAAAAAATAAAATCATTTTGAAATGACTTTCAAACGCACCATTTGATTTTTGTTTTCATAAAATCTCTTTCTGGCACAGAAGCTCATGCAATTTACCCTTTTCTGACTCAAGACGAAATGGGTCCTCATCTGAAGATCCATGTTGTTGCTTGCGAATGTTGGTTTGGATGGTCCCAAAATGCTCCTTATTCCAAGTACGAAGGTATTCTCCGGTGCGTCTCAGCCGGGCTAGGAATTGATGAGGCTGGCCATTCCGATGGATTGAATGCCAAGCTTTTTTCACTACCAATCTGCTCATACTATGTCTAGTCCAGGCAACCGACATTGAATCACCGACGTTTATACCCCAAATTGTATGGTGTAATTATGGGTCCGTTTAGTTCGTTAATTCGAGTTGAAATGTGACTTTTTGTGAGTATTTTTTACTGTAATAAAAAAGTTAGATGTGACTGTTTCTTAAAACTTTTTACTGTAGTAAAACTCAAATTCTAAACTCAAATCGGTAAAATAAACGAGACCTACGTAGCCTTTTGTTTCTTCTTCCATATGGAGATTGCTACTTGTTCCCAATGTCACACCCCATTTCGTATTCTGTTATCATTTATTAGTTGGCAAATTCCCAATATTTCTTGCCGCAACATAATGAATTTGAGGGTGGATATATTAGAGATATTTAATTGTATTCTTTTATGGGTAGAATAATCTATTTCTCCTTTCTTTCTAATTCTATATAACCCCCACTTTATTAGTTTAATTATTTATTATTGTATTTTTTTTTAAATTGCAAAATAAGGAACCGTAACCTATCTATTTCTCCTTTCTTTCTAATTCTATATAACCCCCACTTCATTAGTTTAATTAGTTATTATTGTATTTTTAAAAAAATTGCAAAATAAGGAACCCTAACCTATCTATTTCTGTTTCTTCCATTTTTCATTGGATAATTTCAAATAATAATAATAATAATAATAAAAAACTTGGTACTAGTTCTTTCAACCATCTGATTAATTTTAACTATCTAGTCTAAAAGTTAGAAGTTCTTTTTTTATCTATATTATTTTTAACGTGTACACTTAAACATTAATTAAATTTACTAAAATTTAGTCAAAAGGCTAAAAGAATTCTCTCTCTAGACGGGGGTATAATAAAGTAAGTACGTAGAATTTTCCAATTCACAAACGGCTTGGCCCCTAAGTATGCAATCATGCAGGATGACTTTGTCATGCTAATTCTGGTAGATTTGTGAAACTATTAATTTTAATTATATTCATTTGTTTGTTTATATTGGTTTAACTGGCAATTCCTCCTTATCCGATTGCATTTCTCTTTTCTCTTTCTCCCTTTTGCGATGAATGAGAAAGAAACATGCAGACAAAATCGACACAATACGTAAAAACAAAAGTTAATCTATATTTTAATATAAAACCATATAGTCATCTTCAATATCCATAGTAATTTGTCGGATTAGAACATCACATGAAAATTTAAATGGTATAATTCTATCAGATATGACAAAAAATTTAATTCTGATATTATCCAAGAAAAAAATATAATTCTGAAAATCATAGAAAATTGCATTATATGATGTCCCATCATAAAGGTTTTTTTTTTTCTTTTCCGGATATTCACGGATTATTCTCACTAATGTCTTTAAATTTTAGTGTCATTTTTAATTTGTCTTCAACTTTAAAAACTCTCATTTTATTCTTTAAATTTTAAATTATTTCCACTTAATCCCTTTTATTGAAATTTTTATTGACAACAAATAGAAAAAAAGAGACTAAATAGTCACATGGTCTTTTGATTTCAATTTCAATTTCAATAAAAAATTAAAGAAATAAAAACGACGTGATTTTAATTATTTTTTTTTCTATCTAATTTTAAAGAAATTCATATGAAAAGACTTGAGTGTGACTAAGAAAAATGCTAAAACTCTTTCTATACTTGTGACACATGTCACCAATATTTTTCCCAGCAAACCTCCTTAATAACAAGTCATTTCGTTTTAAATTATTTACAATTGTGCCATCAAAACTCATTCTCGTCATAGATTTTTTTTTTTTAATAATTGTCATAGATCCAATTATCCAGAGAGTTTTATCTATGGGTAAAAACTCCTTTTCTTCTCTCTCTCTTTCTCTGTCTCAACAGAGAATATCAACAAAACGAAAAAGAATCCTTTAAAAAATAAAATAAACAAAAAAAAAACCAAGGAGACAGATTTACCCATTAAAAACAATCATATTTTGCCATCTCTGTACTTCCTCTGCAATAACGTTTTTGACAGCAACATTAACCACCAAATCTATTTTCGTTGATTTATTAGGCCTCGTTCACTTCGCAAATTTAAGTTTTCAATTCAAGTTGAGATGTAACATTTTTTGAAAATTTTTCACTGTAATAAAAAAAATTAAATGTGACATTTTTTAAAAAAATTTTACTGTAAAAATCTAAAATTAAAAATTTAAATCGGTGAAATGAACGAACCCTAAATTAACAAACTACGGACTTAACTTTTATTTGGTAGACAAAGAGGAATATAAAAAGAGACACAAAGGATACTTCTCCTGGGTATTGAGGGTTGAATTAAAGGAATGGCACAATCGTAAATAATTTGAAAGAAATGACTTCTTATTAAAGGAGTTTATTGGGGAAAATCTTGATGACACATGTCACAAGTATAGACTAGTATTCTAAATTTAAGGTTTAGAAGATAAAATGAGAGTTTTAAAAATTTAAAGAGTAAATTGAAAATAATTTTAAAATTTAAGAGGCTCCAACAGATTAACTCTAATCTTCTGTCAAAAGAATATATGAAGAAGAAAAAACTTTATTACCTTGGCAAGTGACAAGTAAATTTGGCCTTCGTGCCTATACTTCTTTTCTTTTACACATGACTATTGTAATTATTAATTGCTTCATAAAAAGTATTCTTAATTTATAGTTGATAACAATTACTTAAATCAAAATTACAAAAATTTTCCAAATAATGGGGGCATTGGCTGCATTCTCATATATTGATCAATTTATTAAATTTTTTAATAAAGATGTTATTATCCTTTAAATAGAACGCATACAACAACTACAAATATGATAAAAATATCAAAATAGAGTCACGTGGATTTTTCAATCTGTTCTTTGTGGTCATCTTGGCCAGCTTATCATTGACAATCTTGTTGTACCACTTGAAACTTTGGTCTTTTTTTTTAGTTTTTATTTTAATGTAATAAAGGCGATATTAATTTTGTCTTTTTTACGTCTTTGTGTGCTTTTGCAGTGTTTATGTATGTTTCGTTCTGTAATAACAAAAGAAGACACTTCACTCTTCTATCGTGTTGGCTGGTCAAGTCTAATAGGTTACATGGTATTATGAGTGACTCTAGTGTTTTGAGTATTTTGTTTTCAGTTAACTTGACTTATCCATCGACTATAATGGTTTTCTTGAAAAAGCCTTTGTCAAGTTCGATATTTGCATGTCGAGTTGGATTTCTATTGTTGGATCTCAACATGTGTGTTCGTCTATGCGATTCATATGATTTACTGAGGGATTTGGTCATTATTCGAGGTCGGATACCTTTTGTATTCTTGGTCATTATTCGAGTTCAAATACCTTTGTATTCTTTAGTTATTTGCGTCTGGTTTACTATCTATGTATGTCTTTTGGAATGATACTTTCTCTTTCAAAAAAATAAGAAACAACCATTATGATAAACATTAGCATCAAACTAATTTTTGTGATGGAAGAATAAGAGAATTTCATTATGTATCTTTTTTTTTTTTCCTTTCCAATTAGCATGCACGTAAGCCGTAAAGGAGATAAAATCGAGTTCTACTATAAATAAAGCTCAGTTTTCATTTTCAAAAAAAAAAAAGAAAAGAAAAAAATTCGATAACGAATGTATATTGTCAATGTCAACTTTCGTCTGGTCAAAAATAGATTTGCCTCTTAGAAGCTACAAATAAGATAAAAAGCCATATGGAAAGACACTAGGGATGTTTGATTGGAGGATTCAAACCATAATTTGAATCATGATTTATGATTCGCTACAATATTTTCTCTCACAAAAAATACACGTAAATTAAAAATGGTTATAATCACATGATTCTAATCCATGAGCCAAATGTCTCCTAAAACAAAGTACAATCATCTAGATCGAGATTACAGTTAAAACTATGAAAGAGATAAAATAAAAATCCAGAAAATGATTTTCTAGATTCTTAAAGGTAGAACATCAATCGATGTTTTAGATGAGGAGGACAAAAAAAAGAATAAAAAAAAGAAAAAGATTGAGACTCTACGCTCAAAATTTCAACAAAAGTTTTTAGTTTCCAATGTATTATATGCTTTAAAATTATTATATGGTTTTATTTGTTAAACGTCAAAAGTAATAATATCCAAGAAAGGAATAGATCATAGAAGCTGTTTTACTTTGAAAAATAAAAATAATAAAACAAATGCCAAATAGTGGCATTCAATAGCACATAAACTATTAAAAAAACAGAAGCGAAGAAAAGAAAGATAAATATCATCAATGTTGATCATAATCACCACTTTTTTTTTTTTAATATGTTAGAGATCGAGTATAAGATTGTGTAAAATTATATATTTTAACAAGTGAATTCGACTGTTAATATATGAACTTGCAATTGGCTAAAAGGGTGAAATGATAATCAGTTAATCACCATTAATAATATATGTAGAATTATGCATTAAGATATGAAAAAAAAAAAACCACCTTACAAAGTCATCAAATCACAACAAAATTATATTAGATTAAGAAAGATATATGATTTAAAATTTTAACGAAACTTGATAATAATACGACGATC
>NW_010364535.1:0-10437 GCF_000414095.1 Morus notabilis | reverse complement strand
TAAAAGATATTGAGCTTAAAATAACTTAACAAAATTAAGTTGAGAGAAAATTATTCTCATATTATTAAGTAGAACATACTAATATCTCCTGTTAATATAAAATTTTAATACATTTTTTTACGCACATCGTGAATTATGTCACGTCACTACAAATATATGTATATATATCCATATATATATATATATCCATATGATTATTGTTATAGTTATAATGATAATCGGACAACGTTTGGAAGGAGGCACCCATATGATGATCCATCAAGATACTACCAAACTGATGATTGTGATGATAATGATCTATATCACAGTAGTACTTATCATGCGGTGTCATGCACATGATCATCATGTTATTATTGTAACGATCCGTCCAGTGGTTGTTGACGTATAACTGATTCTGTTGTCCAAGTGAATCCATCAATCCGATTGTCCCATAACAAGTCAAATTGATCATTATAATGATGATGATGATGATGATATTGACCGGTGCCATAATTGGGCATCATGATCTTTTTAGATGTTTCATTTCATAAATTTAAATTTTTAATTTTAATTGAGATGTAATATTTTTTAAAAATTTTTAAATTTAAGTTTTTAAGTCGAAGATTTCTAAATCCTTTTTAGAGATGAGTTTTTATTTTTATTTTTTTATTTTTTTATTATTTTATTATTTTATTATTTTATTTTTAGCTTTGTAAGCCGAGCACTATTAGCGATTATGCTCTCCACTTCGTGAGGCTGCTTTGGCCAGGTGTAATAGTACTGATCAAGAGGCTGATCAATGGCATGTACTTGATGATCATGATAATGATAATGATGTTGATGAGGATGATCAGAGGGTTGGTTTGTGGTGTCGTAGATGATCACATAGACTTTGACGTCGCAGATAGTCTTTTTGGTCGTGTTTAGAATTGATCCCATTTTTATTTTATATATTTTTTAAAAAAGAAAAAATGAAAACGATTTCAAAACGGCGTTTGGCGTAATAAAGACAAAAAACAGAAATGAAAACGATTTTTTAGTTTAGTGTAAAATGAAAAACGACTAAATCCTTTTTCATTTTTTGTTTTCGTTTTCTCTTCTCTCGAGCAAAGAGAGACATTAATGGGTTTTTTTTACACTAAAAACAATCTTTTGATAAAACTACTAAACGCATTTTCAAAAATGATTTATGTTTGAGATTGAAAACGTTTTCATTTATTAGCCTCCGTGGCAGTTTTCCACGCCCCATTAATATGATTGATCGATGTTGATGATCTACACTTGATGTTCGAGGAACTGATTTTATATTTACTTGATGTTTAGGAAATCTGTTCAGATGATTAATCAGGAAAAAATATTAGAACTACAATAAATAATAATATTAAATGGACGATTGTATGCATATAAAAAGACATACTTTAATATCTATATATATAGTATATACACACACTTTCTTAAGCAATTCATCAGAGAAGATGTCCAAGGCAATTCATCATCTGGAGTGTGATCTGATATGGGTTTTTTTTTTATTGTAAAGCAAACACTCGTTTTTGTTAGGTCCGTTTTTCAGTCGGTGTCACGAAGAGTGTTATAACACTAGTTGTAACACTGATGATAAATACGTGTAAATGGATACATTTTTTTTGATTCAGCAGCAACAAATTATAAGTGTAGAAAAGTAATGCGAAAACATAAAAGACACCAGAAATGATATCGCAGTTCGGTGCGCACACCTACTCTGGGGGACCACGTCCAGACAGTGACAATCTACTAAGATAAAGAGCTTACAAACACCAATCGGTCTTACACATTCAAAGACTCCTTCATTGATGTTGTCGTTACTGTGGAGAATCCTCTTAGTGGTCTTGTCCAGCGAGCACCACTCGTCTTTGAAAGTTTTCTCCCGAAAGCAATACATTCTTCTCCCGAAGAACCAACTTTTATTTTTTTCACTCAACGAGCATCAAAGCAGCCTTTTGCTGCAAAGTATATCATTCAAAAGCATGGCTGCAAACCAAATATATACACTCCAAATTGGTCTATAATCCCATCTATTCTTCCACCAAAATCACCCTAAATAAAGCAACTTCTCCTCTAAGAATTCTTCTCATACATAGAGCCCATCAATTAGCCATCAAAAGTCAAACCAATCAGTTCCATATTTACTTTATGTACATCACCTTCTAAATCATTCATCAATCAAGTCAAAAACCACTTCACGTACAAGGAATCTAAATAAATAAATATATATATATATATATATATTATCACCGAGCAATAAACCAAGCTTGATACTCTACGTGATTAGCTTTTCTCCTTCATTAATTCAGATTTGTCAACCATTCCAAATATAGAATCATGCAGTACTTTTCATGATTTCCATCAATAAAAACATTTCATATTCTAAACAATCAAGCAACCAAAATCGCCTCTAATTTTTTTATAAGTACAAGTTGCCAAATGTACCTATTTTTAAATTTTTATAATCAATGCCAACAAATTACCGACTAAAGTCTTAACAGTTTTCACGATCGATATTGAAAAGAAAAAACAGAGGCCAAAGTATAATATATATATATATATATATATGTAAATGCAGACATATACGTATTATTTTATACGTATGCATGATAGTAAACAATGGATTCTTTTTTAATCATAGGCATCCACTAAGATAACCCCAGAAAAAAAAAAATAAAGACCAAATTTAACAGAGTAATAAATTCAAATTTTCCAATTGAAAAAAAAAACTATTAATTAAAGACATAAATAACTAGCAACATAGTTTTTAGAAAGAGAAATTATACAGTTTAATATATCTATCAAATTATGATTGTCGATGGTGACCCGTCGGCGGCGGTAATTTAACATATTATGAACATAATCTATCAAATTATGATCGTCGGAGACCCGCCGGCGACCAGCGTGGTAGCTGGAGATTGTCTCCGACGGTGACCGGTAATTTTCCTGTGATAATCTACTTTTTGACCATTAAGAATGATTTTGGTATTAGACATGTTGGGCCTTTGACTTGTTTTAGTTCGAATGGGCAAAAGTCATAAGGCTAATATTGGGATTCAAAAATTTTTAGGGAGAAAAAGGGAAATAGACCAAGACTTGAAATGAATTAAAATTAATAGACTAATAGTTTACATAAGTTAATAAATAAGCCAAATTATTGTTTTCATCCATAACTTGTTTGGTTATGAACCATAACTTGACAAGTTATTCTCGGTTTTTATCAATAACTTGTCTGGCTATGAACCATAACTTGACAAGTTTGTCCATAACTTATCTGATTATGAACCATTAACTTGACAAGTTATGACCTATTAATTTCTATAATTAAAAGTTGACCTATATACTTTCTTAAGCTTTTCATATTGGCTTATTTCCTACTATTTTCCAAATTTTTAATAGTACCATTTAAGGAGCATTTGTCATATTTTTCCATTTTTACTATCAAGTAAATTGTAAATTGATTCTAATCCCCCATTGTCATTTTTTCCCCTTTTTTTTTCCAAAGCAAATGAGCTTGAGTATATAATCTCGACTATTTTGTCCAACTATAAATAAAAAATAAATAAACTACATAAAAATCACATTATTAGCATCGTCTATTCTCATATTTATTCATAGCATGTTCTGAAAATTCAATATAAATGCTAATAGATTAATGGAAGTTAATATGTTTTCCTAAAAACATAAGTGAAAAAAGAAAAAAAAAAAAAAAGTAATCCAACTATTTTATCTTTTTTTGGTAGAAAAAATATCAAAATGTTATCAAAAATAAAAGGAAAAGATCACTTTAAAAAAAAAAAAAAAAAAAGATATCAAGATTACCTTATAATGGAGCTTTCAGTTGTTAATTAATGGTGGCCAAAGGGGTTGGAAAGGGGAAGATGACTTGAAGCAGAGGAATGAAAATGGACTGAGAAAAAGAGGGAAAGTTTGTGAGAGTGAGAATAAAAAACAAATGAAGTGGAGGGACATAATAAATTGGGAGGAAGTAATTTTGTGCTTTCTTTTTTACCATGTCATGTAATACTAAGAATTTTGATTAAAAAAATTACTATAAACCGTTCGTGAAATTCGTGAGAGCAAACTTTCGTAAATTAAAATCATTTCTCATTAAATTCATATAAATTACAAAAGACATTTATTTTTTGTAAAAATTCCAGGATCTAGACAACACATATATCTCCATACACATAAGACTTTTGGTTGATATATACATTAGAAAATAAAGTTAGTATCAAGTGTTTGTTAAAGTATAAAAACTATTATTGGTTTACTTCTCAATAGTTTAAGTTTTTAATTTAAATTTTTGGGATGAATTAGTAAATTAATATAGTATCAAAGCGAGAGGTTTTGAGTTCAAACTCCCGTAATTACACTCTTTATCTACATTTAAATTATCATCATTGTTGGGTCTTTGATATATTTTGAGCTTAAATATTTACGGGCTTTTTAATTAATTTACCCATACGATTGCTCATTGTCCAGCCCACATGTGAGGGAGAATGTTAAAATATAAAAAGTATTATTGGCTTACCTCCCAATAGTTTAAGCTTTTAACTTAAACTTTTAAGATAGATTGGTAAACTAACAAGTTTAACTAATAACAGTCATGTATTAAGAGAAAAAGAAAACAAAAGAAAACTGACAAAACAAATCATGGACAACAACTTTTGCCAAACAAATATATTACATACAAAATACACATACAAATATGTGGTTGTGGATAAATAAGATCGAGAACTCACCCAAATGAAAGATCTAACCGGTTCCTTGATCTAATAGAAATTCTTGAAGCTTGTGATATGATATGATATATATATACATATATATATATAGATGATAGAGATAAAATAAGCTTTTCTATTGGGGTTATGAGTGTGCCGAATGAAGACCTAAGGAAGAGATGCCTATGTCGATTGATGATTGTGGACAATGCTGGAACTTTGAGCCGGTGGGCCTGTCTAAAGCCCGAATTTTTCAGGCTCGATGGGCAGGCCCACAAGGCCACCTATTCAAGCAAGTTTTTGGGCTCCGTCTGCCCGAGAAAAGTTAGAATCGCCGAAGCCCGCTACTGACGAAAGCCCCCGACTGTCGAACTCTTAAATTTTTTTTTATTTTTTCCCCTCCGGCCTAAATTGCCAGAAGGCCGCAACCTGATCAACGGTACATTTTTTTACCGTTGGCGCCTGACCCGAACCGCCGCCCGAAAGCCCGACCACTAACGGCTCTTTTTTTTTTTTTTTACCGTTGCCCATTTCGGCCCGAACCCGACCCGCCGTTGACAAAAAAATAGCCGTTGGATCCGAATTTGGGGGAAAAAAAATTTCTTTAACCCAAAAATTTTCATATAAATACCCCACCATCCCCCAAACATTTTCCTCACTCAAACTCTCTCAATCTCTTTCAATTTCTCTCAATCTCTCTCAATTTCTCTCAATTTCTCTCAATCTCTCTCAATTTCTCTCAATTTCTCTCAATCTCTCTCCATTTCTCTCAATTTCTCTCAATCTCTCATAATCTCTCAAATCTCTCTCACAATTTTTTTAAAAACTTGTGATTTTAATGTTAAATATAGTTCTTATATAATTTTTATAATAAATATCTTAATAATTATTTATATACAAATACAATTAATAAATAATATTATATATATTATAAAATATATAAAAAAATTCCGCCAGCTTGAGCGGGCTCGGGCTGCCCGATCAGGCTTGTGGCAGCTAAGACGTGCCCGAAGCCCGTTCAAGGTGGTGGTCGGGCTCGGGCGGGCTCAGGTAATGGGCACAAGTTTGGTTTTTTTGAGTGGTCGCGGACGGCCTGTCTAAAGTTTTAGTACTAATTGTGGAGAAGAGAAACGCATGAAGAAAGAAAGAGAAAAAAAAAAAGAGAGAGAGAAAGGAAATACATGAGCTAATGAATACCAATAATCCCTTGAAGAAAGGAAATTTCAATCCGAAAAACTTATTTATTTATCTTAAAATTTATTTAGTTTTGCACATAAGGAAATACCAAACACCTCCTGAGTCGTATCTCTCTGTATTAAAGTGCTTGCACATAAGTTCTTTAGTTTTGGGCTCCGTGATTTGCACCCTCTTACGCGCAAGAGAGAGATTCTTTGCTTACATGCTTTCAACTTAATGAAATGCCAATCACTCGTAAGCACGAATGGACCTTGATTTCTTTACCAAGTGAGACAATCACTTCTTTTCTTCATTTTGTTTTGAGTCCCAACACTTTAAGTGTCAATTTCTCATTTATTTATGTATCATTTTAAATATATAAACATATCACCTCGAACAAAAATCTATCTTCACCACCGATCCTTAATAAATATTTAAGTGTCAATTTCTCATTTATCCGTGTATCATTTTAAATATATAAATATATCATCTTGAAAAAGATCTATATTCACCTATCATTAATAAAGATTTTAAGTATCAATTTCTCGTGTATCATTTTGAATATATAAATATATCATCTCAAATAAAAATCCACCTTCACCAATCATTAATAATAGAGAGTGGGCCACACTCAAAATTAAACCACAATAGTCAATACGATGCTTCGAAAGGCCATTTTTTTCCAACATATAATGGTGCATTAATTACAGCAGCAACTACTTTCAAAGACTAGCTGTAGTTCCAAAGGGCTCTGATGACTTTCAGAGTATGTTTGGTAGGAAAGAAAAATAGAAAGAAGGAAGAAGGTGGATGACTTTTAAGAGAGAAAATAAAAATGTAAGTTGTTTGGTAGAAGAAAAAAGAGAAAGGTAGATAAAATGAAGTGGAAAATAATATATGTAGCCCCCATTATTTTTTTTCTTTCCACAAGTGAGCAGAAAATAGGATAGAAAATGGGAACAACTCATTAAAGTGAGCAAAATTACTAAACTATCATTTTCTCCATCAACATTCAAGCAAAAAATTTAAGGGTATAAAAGTAATTTACGAGTAAAATTTTTTCTTTTCTCCCAATTTAACTTCCAATACTAAACAAGTGAATGTAAGTTTATTTTCTTTCTATCTTCTCATACCAAACAACATAAAAAAAAAATCAATTTTCTTTCCATCATTATTATTTTTTATCACTTTCATATTTCATTTCTATCATATTTTCTTTCTTTCTTACCAAACATAGCATCAGTCTTTCACTTCCCATTTGGCATGTGCAAAGGAGGTCCACTCACAAGCCTCTCTCTCTCTCTCTATCTCTATCTCTATCTCTCTCTATATATATAGAAGTACGGAACTAATCTGTGTCATCTCTCTCTCTCTCTCTCTCTCTATATATATATATATATATATAGAAGTAAGGAACTAATCTGTGTCAAGCAATGGAGTCCATTGCCAAGATCACCGGCTTTGCCATTTCCCTTCTCTTCTTGCTATCTTGCTTCTCCTTCACTTCTTCAGGTCAGTGCTCCCTTGCCCATTTATGTTCTCTCTTTTTCATTTTTCAAAACAAAATTTTGTTCTCCTTAATTTCTTTTCAAGACATAAAAAGTGTATTTGGTAAATTTCCTTTTAGAATGATTTTCAAGAAACGGAAACCGAGAAATATGTTTTGATAAAGAATTTTTAAAAACAATTCTTTGATTTTCTTTTTCTTAAATATATCTATTCTTGATTGGACAAGTGTTGGGGCTAGGTGAATGCTGAGATTATTGTTGGGTCCGTGGTCGGGATGTTAGGGTAGGTTCTTAAAAAGCATATTCGTAATCTCAGTTTAACATTATGAAAGAGCGTTTTCAATGCGGTTTTGTTTTAAGCACGAAAATATAGTCAATTTTTATAAGGGATAAAGAGAAAAATATGTCAAAACTTAAGATGAATTAAAATTAATAAGTTAATAGTTTACATAAGTTAATAGATATGGCAAATTACTATTTTCGTCCATAACTTGTCTGGTTATGAACCAAACTTGATAAGTTATTGTCTATAATTCACGATTTTTGTCCATAACTTGTCTGGTGATGAACCATAACTTTACAAGTTTGTCCATAACTTATCTGGTTATGAACCATAACTTGACAAGTTATGGCCTATTAATTTTTATAACTAAAAGTTGGCCTATATACTTTTTTAAGCTTTTCATATTGACCTATTTTCTACTATTTCCGTTTTATAATAAGCAAAGATTTGTTATCCTACCGATAGATACTGCTCTTTTAACGGCTGGATTGTTAGATATGTTAGTGTTTATGTTAAAAATTTAAGACGTGCAACGTATAATTGCTTCTAGTCATAGATTTGACTATTGAGAAGTTAATACAACAGTTATAATAACAATATTTATTGGTAGCATAAAAAACTTTCCTACCATAAATATTTGCGAAAATATAAATGAGAATTTTCTTAAATTGTTTGGGACCATTTCGTTTAGTTGTTTTTCTAAATATATTATTTTGATTATAAGGAAAATGTGAACTTTTAATGTTTGGTTATGTTTCTGAAAACATGTAAAAAAAAAAAAAAGACCAGTTCCAAACTGTATCATTCATTTATAAAAAGAGAAAATTCTAAGTTTAACCATTGTTTTTTTAAACTCTATTATTTATATCATTGCATAAAATGGTGATGTCACTACAAAAAATTACCTGTAGGTACGAAAGATAACACGTGGATTACGAAAAGATAACCTACGTATTACGAAAAGATAACATGTAGGTTACTAAAAGATACCTATATATTACGAAAAAATAACTTGCAGATTATTAGTGGCATAAGATAAATTTTAAAACAATAGTAAAAATAAAATAGTTTACCTTTTCGATGGTTTTTCTGAGAATTTTCCTTACAAAAATGCATACCAAGCAAACACTAGTTGGGAACCGTGTCCAAATTAATTGCTTTGAGAAACACAAGAATAAAGATGTAATTAGAGAGCATAAAGGAATGTATTTGACTCTAATAATGAATATTTTTATGGAGGGTCAACACATAGAAATGAACTAGATTATTTTATAAGCTTAAAGTTATATTTTAGAGCTTCTTTATAATATATATAAATATATATATTTATGGGTGTAGTTTTAATGGTTACTCTAATATTTACTCATTAATGAGTATCATTATTTTAGCTTCAAATATTGATCCACCAATTGTAATGAATAAGATAAAAGACCAAAACTATTTATGACAATTAATAAAACTAGATTTTTATCAAGCTACGTCACCAAATAATTTCTATATTTGATGATGACCACGATAAAAACGTAATCATTAAAAACTCATCCCTAAAAAATTTCCAATTGTAATGAATAAGATAAAAGACCAAAACTATTTATGACAATTAATAAAACTAGATTTTTATCAAGCTACGTCACCAAATAATTTCTATATTTGATGATGACCACGATAAAAACGTAATCATTAAAAACTCATCCCTAAAAAATTTGATATTACAACTTTGATTTCTACAGTGAAATAAATCAAAATCCAATAACTATCTATAAATTTAATTAATAGTTAATTAAATTTTTAATTATTATTGGAGCTTAAATTACGAGGGTTCAAGATTTTTTTTTTTAGTTGAGTTCCAGAGAGTAATTGAGCTAGCAAGGTATCAAATGTTATACATAATAACTCTAATAATAATTATTTATTTTATTTTATTGTTAATTAATTAAAATACATATTACTTGTAGGGTAAAATCACATGGGAAATAATTATAACTATGGATGACCTTAAATTACAAGTAAATTTTGACATCGAGAGCCGAAAGAGTTGCGCAAAAGAAAATTTTATTTATGATTCTACATAATAATTCTAATAATTATATATTCAGTATATGAACACTTTATTGTATATAAGAACTTTGTGGCTAAAATAGGATCATTATAATATTTGTTCATAAACATAAAAAAGAACGGTAAATACATGATTTATTTTTGTTAATGAAATAAAATATTTAATTCTAACAATGTCATAAAAGGATTACATAAATTATGATCCCGTTTGGCATTATTTTTAGGGACTATTTTTATTTTTTTTGAGAAGTTATAGCAAAGTAGAGTGTTTGGTAAATCCTTCTTTTATCTAACAGTTTTTAAAAACTGCTGACAAATAATAGAATTTGATAAGCATATCAGGAATTACTTTTGCACAACTGCTTTAACTCTCAATGTAAAAATTTACTAAAATAACTTCAATAATAAAATTTAATACTCTATCTACTCATTTATTTTTTCATACCAAATTTAAAAACATATATTTAAATATTTATTTAAAATGAAAATCTTTAATAAATATACTATGTTAAATTTTAGTCAAATTTTTTTATGATTATCAAAATGTTCAAAAATAACAACAATAAATAAGAAATTTAGTAATTTATATTTTGGAAATATTTTAGAAAATAAATTAGAATTATATTTTTTTTAGTATTTTAAAAATATTATGAATATTGACCTTAAAGATATAAATAAAACTCACTAA
>NW_010364534.1:0-482 GCF_000414095.1 Morus notabilis | reverse complement strand
TATAAGAATGTATATATTAATTAATTAATCTTATTGTTGCAGCCACACTATGAAGCTGAATTTGCAATAGGCCGATTCTCTTGCATCAAAACCACTCCCAAACCGCGTCCAGACGCATCGGTCTCAATGATAAAAGTTTTGGTGAAGTCCGGTAAAGCGAGCACTGAAACAGAGACCATCCGCTGTTTTAATTCTTCAAAAGCCCCCTGTGCGTCCGAGGTCCTAAAAAACGCATCCTTTTTAAGGAGACGTGTTAAAGGCTCAGCTACCTTCCCATAATCCTCCACAAAATGCCGGTAATAGCCGGTGAGGCCTACAAATCCCCGAAGATCCCGAATGGACTTTGGCACGGGCCAATCAACCATGGCGGCAATTTTCTCTGGATCAGCTTGAACCCCAGAATCCGTGATGATATGGCCCATATATTTCACTTGTGGCTGTCCAAAAAAACACACTTTTTCTTGTTGGCCACCAATTGGTGT
>NW_010364533.1:0-263 GCF_000414095.1 Morus notabilis | reverse complement strand
CAACCCCCAAACCCCAAACCCCAAAACCAAAACCCCAAACCCTAAACCCCGAACCCCGAACCCCAAACCCCGAACCCTGAACCTCGAACTCCGAACCCTGAACCCTGAACCTAAACCCAAAACCCCCTAAACCCCCAACCTTAAACCAGACCCCAGAACCCAAAACCCTCAACCCTGAACCGTAAAGCCTGAACCCTGAACCGTGTATCATGTCCCCTGAACCCTTATCATTGAACCATGAACCCTTAACCCTTAACCCTTAA
>NW_010364532.1:0-907 GCF_000414095.1 Morus notabilis | reverse complement strand
CTCCATGAGAAGGTACGGCTGATTTTTGAGCCTGGTTCTAAGTTACTATACATAGAAGGTGATGATTTGAGGACAAATCCTTTTCAAGAGGGGGGGAATAATGAGAACATAGCCATCAAAGTCAATCCGGAAGAAAGACAATCAACCTTAAACATCCATCAAGCCAATTGCATGGCCAAATTGCATATTCCAAGAGGCTTAGACGCAATTTCCAACAAGGGACCAAGTCAAATTGCAGATAAAGAGTTGATTTTATCATAATTCTATCTTTTTAGGTTTAAGTTTCAATTTAAACATTTAAATTCCATCTTAGGCGTTTTTAAGGAAGAAATTAGATTCAAATTCGGATTCCTTCCCTAGGATAAGTTTTTAGGCGTTTTTTTAGGAAGGAGTTGGAGTCAAATTCAGCTTTAGGCTTGCGTTTATCTTATTTTTAGGTTTATCTTATTTTAGGCTTCTATCTCATTAAAGATAGAATAGGACTTTTCAATTTTTAAACCTTTTCAGCTTGTTTTCAGCTATTTAAGATTGAAAAACGAAATTAATGAGAGTTTTTGATGTTTATTCACTTTGTGAGATATTCTTCTTAGTTATTGAAGAACTATTCCGAACTTATCAAGGTTTTCCTTTTGGCATTCACCCTTGACTTATCAAACAGAATTTCCATACTCGTTTGTGGCGTCTTCACCATACCAAGGTTCTTCCTTCGCTAAGCAACGGGTCGCGGTTTCCATCAATTCTTGAAGATCTTGGATCGTATCCCATATTTGGCTACGGGTTTCGTCACATCATTGGCGGAGTTCATCTCACGTACCGGGTCGCCCCGGGGCTGTAGCGGTGCCGCCCCGGGGCCGTACCGAGGCTGCCCCGGGGCCAAACCGGGGCCGCCCCAGGTCCTTACCGGGGT
>NW_010364531.1:0-554 GCF_000414095.1 Morus notabilis | reverse complement strand
GTAACATGGGTACATCATACTCTCTAATGGCCCTATCCCTGTCATCTACAAGTGCTGGTTGGGGGATAGGATTGTTGGCATTTACTTGTTTCTCATATTTGCGGCTGCTCCCTTTGCCATACATTCGACAACAGCTAAGCTTTGCTACTCATTTCTCTTAGCTTAGAATTTCCTTTCAATCTCTGGATCCAAGGGCAGCAACACGGTCTCGCTGTGGATTCATGCATAAAGGTTAATAACCTACAAAATTTAAAGCAAAATGAATGCTAGTAAAGTAAACAAATGAAAACAAATTGACTTTTACAAATACTTTTAATGATTTCATTCCTCGGCAACGACGCCAAAAACTTGTTGCGTGATTTTTATGCTCGCAAGTGCACGTGTCGTAGACAAGTAATAAAGTGTACAGAGTATGGATATCGTCCCACAGAGAATGAAGCACCAAGTGTACATGTAGAAATCAACTAGTTTACCCGTTTTAAAATGATAAAAACTGTCTGTTCATAAATTACCCAATTATTTTTAATGTAGAATTGTAGAATGAAATGTAGGAA
>NW_010364530.1:377937-385030 GCF_000414095.1 Morus notabilis | reverse complement strand
ATATATATATATATGTATATATATAAAAGTGTGGTTTTAGTAGTTACTCTAATAGTTATACATCAATGAGTATTATTATTTTGGCATGAAGATATTGATCAGAAGGTTGTAATAAATTAGATACTTGACTAAAAAAAATTTATGACAATTAACTAAATTGAATTTTATATTTGATGGATAACTACCTATAGAAACATAATATTAAAAACTCATTCATATATATATATGTGTATATATATATATATATCAATTATCCTATTTTATATTACTATTAGCCTATAAGTATCACTTTTGACATTTCAACCTATAAATGCGAACAAGTAAATGAATTTATTTTAATATATCTCTTACTTAACTAGCTTGCAATTTGCTATGCAGCCCCCCAAATGTTGTGATCATTACCTTTATTGTATCATTTTTCCTAGTCTTTACCCTTACAAAAGATATTCCAGATGTGGAAGGTGATATGAAGTAAGTTATATTTTTCACCATATCCATTTATAAACTCAAAATCTTAAAATTTTTCATTTCAATCACCCCTTTGATTTTTTTTTAATAGCCTATACTTCCGGCATCATTTAACACAATGTTCAACAATATTATAGGCACAATATACGAACATTCGCTGCGATATTCGGACCCAAAAATATTGCATTACTTGGCACTGGTATGCTATTCGTAAATTATATGGTTCCTATAGTGGCTGCAATTTATATGCCTCATGTAAGTAATTTTTTGTTCCCATACCTCTTTTGGAAAATATTTGATGAAGAATTAATGTTAGGGACGACACCAACTCAAATTTTAATTTTTGTGTATCATTTGATGTGACATGTGAGTTATAATTTTTAAATTAGTGGGTATTAAAAATATTCTCTCATCAATTAATGATGACATTATATATACCAATAAAAAAAATGACAACTCATATGACACATCAATTGGTATACGAAGTTAGAATTTGAGTTGGTGTCCCTAGCACTACTCTTTCCTGTAGAGATTTCATCACTGCCTGATCGCAAATTTCCTTAAGAATTGATTCAAGTTCTTTCCCTTACTTGTTTGCAGGCTTTTAAGCGTCATGTAATATTGCCCGCTCATTCAATCCTCATATTGTTGTTATTTTCACAGGTTAGTCAAATATAAATCAAGCAAATATTAAATTAATTTAAAAGACTAACTTACACATTATTTCCCTTGTCTGCTTTCAGTTTAAGAAGTTGGAAAAGGCAAATTATACCAAGGTAAAATTACGCAGCTTGAAGTAACATTAAACATTTATCCTAATGAGTATTGAATTGTATTGAAGTTGATTACAAGTTTGCCTTTTGTTTTTTTCTTGATAATTTTGCCCTCATTATATATGCAGGAAGCAAGCACAACTTTCCACACGTTCCTTTGGAAGCTTCTCATATTTGAGTTTCTCTTGATTCCTTTCATTTAGCAAATTACTGCCAAATTTTTAATTGTTTTTTCCGTTATCCGTAGAAGACAGTGAGTGATCACGAGAGATTTGTGAGATATTCGTTAAGATATCAACCAACCAAAGACAGTGAATATATTTGTGAATGGTGTAAGTCAGTGAATATATTTTACCTTGTGGGTTGATTGGTGTTGGAGCTGCTGCCTTAAGCAGAGAATATCAACCAACCAAAGACAGGTGAAAAGTACAAAACTTAAAAGACCGAGTAGTAAATAGGCCAATATGAAGTGCAGCGGCCAAAAAAGAGAAACGTGTTAAGACATAAATCGAAGATACCATGTATACATATGTTGGATAATTAATACGTATATGAAATAAATGAATAACAAATCAATACATGAGCATTATATACCGGTGAAAATCAAAAAAAGACAACCATGAATTACTAACATTTATCAACAATAAGAAGAGACTTTTCTAAGCACTATAAAAAACAACACAAAGCAACAACACAACAATAAATCAATATCCTCAGCATCAATAAAGCTTATGGATATTAATTAATAGTAGTACCTAAAATACTGCCTTGAACAACGAATCCCAGCCAACCAAAGAGAAGTGAAAGAGGCAGAAATGAAGACAATGAAGCAGTAAATAGGCAAAGGTACAGTAAAGGAGTAAATGATCAACAATAGAGTAGAAAGGGAAGGATGTCAGATGCAGTAGAAATGGGTGGAGAGTTCAGAGAATGAATTAATACATACTAATAGTGTTCTACACATATATAAAGACCAAGATAACCAATAAGAACGTCACACCTGGTAATCTAAAGTCGGTGAAGAAAGACCGAGAAAATATTTGTAAAACGACACTAAAGTAAAGAGGAGAGAAAAGATAAACGACAATCACTGAGGCTAAATTTTTTACTACCTCTTTTTTTTCTTTTTTAAATTTTCTGCAAGTTCCAGAATAAAGAAAGAATAAAAAAATCACTAACCCAATTAATACCTCTGCAGTAAAAAGGACGAAAATCATTAACTAAATCCGTTCACTTCGCTGATTCGAGTTTAAAATTTGAGTTAAAATGTGATTTTATGTGAGAGTTTTATACTGTAAAAAAAATTTAAATTTGATTATTTATAAGAGCTTTTTACTGTAAAAAAACTCGAATTCTAAACTCGAATCAACGAAATAAACGGGATTAAGAGTACAAATCAGCGTCCTAAGTGCTACAAATTATAAGTAATCAGTCAACATAAATCGTTTTTTTCCCAGATTTTTTGCATGTTTCAGAGGATAATCGCTTAGCATGAATAATTTTTTTTTTCCTTCCCCCCACCACAACCCCCCCTCCAGACTTTGTGCATGTTCTAGAAGATAAAAAATAGAAAAAAAGATCACCAACTCATTTAATGCTTCTGTAACAAAAAGGAAAGAGATCAGCGATTTAAAAGTACTACAGATCACCAAATGAATAAATGCAAAGCAAATTAATCTAACCAAAACTCAAACTCGAAATGAGGGAGCATCAAAATCTGTAAAGGGATGAAAAAATCTGCACTCCACCTTTAAAAATTAGCCACGAACAAAATAGAGAATCATTGGCAAACATATACACATTCCAAAACACAAAATAACAGTAAATTATAACCAAACTTCAAAAATATCAGCAACTAAATAATTTTTTTAATTTAAAAAAAAAACTACATAGAAATCACAAATCAGCCCGCGAAAAACATAGAAAAAGGACACAAATTTATTTAATCAAAAAAAATTACACAGAACAAACAACATTAATCTGACGAAGAAGACATAAAAAGATCAAGAACACCACGAATCAAAACAACAAAGTAGAAAATCCAACCAAAATCCGTAATGGAAAACAACAGAAACATGCGTCAAAACAACAAAAATCCCAACCAAAATCCCTAATTGAGAAAGAAGAGAAGGAGCAGAGGCCAATGAAAAATATCTGCACTGAAAACATCAACCAAACAAAGATCAAATAAGAAATGAAAACAATAAAGAAGATCAGAACGAAAGAAGCAGCCAAAGCAAAGGGCCAAATGAAAAGGCGGCCGTAGAGAGCAAAACCGAGCAAAACAATAGGGAAGCAAAACAATGAAACCGTAAACCGACAAAAACACAAAAATCACCCACGCACAGGAAAAGAAACGGAGAAGAAAGGGAAATGGCAAACTTGGAAAAAGAACGCACCAAAAAGACAAAACTGTCCACGCTCAGGGAAAAAAAAAAAAGAAAGAAGAAAAGCAAAGGGTGACTGTACAATGAACAGGCTATTGTGAGTGGGTGAACAGTAGGGCAACACGGTAAAATCAAGAAAAAAGGGCAAAACGGGAATTTTACTATTTATTTACAATAAATGCCCCCTCTCCTTTAGTATATAGTAATAATGTGCATTTTATTTCAATTGTCGTGACTTTGCAATTAACAACATAAGAAATTTTAATTAATAAAAAATTTTAATTGATGTGACATTTTAATTAACTTATCATAATATTATTAGATGAATATGAAAAAGACAAAATTAAAAGGCATAGGAGTCAATTCAACCCAAACAACCCAAAATTACAAGCATATAAATAATTGTGCCGGCTGGTGTAGTCAATGTAGTTGTGAGATTGTTAATTTACATTTTTTTTTTTTTTGTTTTTTAGATTTTACGCATCATGTAGTCAATGTAGTTGTGAGATTGTTAATTTACATTTTTTTTTTTTTGTTTTTTAGATTTTACGTATCGAATTATATGGCAAACAGGAATAAGAGGTAGTTGCCCGTGTTGTTTGCTAAAATAATCTTGCAAGCAACAGAAATTTATTAGACGACGTTTTTCAATGTAATCGTAATTTGTTTGAAGACGGGTCTGCAGTCATTATCGCTTAGTCATTTTAACAACCATCAAAATTAAAAATTAAAGAGATCATATAAAAATGAAGAAGTATTTCATAAACATAAACGGAGAACTGGCAGAAGATAGCAAAAAAACAAAAGCAAAAACAAAATAAAATGTTTAGTGAAATTTTATCATCATCGTCGTCGTCGTTATTATTGGCCATCATCATTATTGGGCTTTTTAAGCCATCCATTTGAAACTCTTAAAGCCTTTGGTGGCACTTGAGGCAGCTAGCTCATAATTGAGTGTATAAGTGTGTATCCACCAGCATTCTAATTTTGTTGGTTTTATTTTTTATGTAAAGTGGAGCCTAGGTCCCTCATCGTATTTAAAAAACATTATAATATCTAAAAATATTTGAACTTCGTTCATTTTACTGATTTGAGTTTTTAATTTTAGGTTTTTATAGTAGAAAGCTTTTAAAAAATGTCAAATCTAACTTCTTCTGCTACAGTGAAAAATTCTCAAAAAATGTCACATCTCAACTCAAATTGAAAACTTGAATCCACGAAGTAAACGAAACTTGGTTTCAACACTTTGTCCACTTTTGTCCTTTTACCTGGTAATTGGTTTTCTCAGCTTACACACGAAGCTCACAATCTCTAACTTTTCCTTTGACTTGTGTTGAAACAAAAAATATAAAATAGTAAAAATAAAAAAAAATAAAAAAAATAAAAATATATATATAGTCACGTGAGAAGTTGGATAACTTCTTGGAGAAAGTAGATGCGTGGACAAAAATAAAAATGTGTTAGTGGAGAGTCTGATGAAAAGCAATTTGGAAAAGTTCACAAAACTGTTACATGGAAGTTATCTTCCACACCAGTGATCCACGTGAGTAGAGATAATCCTCAAGAGATAAAAGTAGCCAATCATGTTCAAACATTAGGTTTCAATTTTTTTTTTTTTTTTTTTTTTTTTAAAGAACCTCCGGAAGAAATTAAACTAGAGTGGTAAGTTTTAGAACTCTAAAAAAAATCATGAGGATGGTAAGACTGCAAGATTTAGAATCTCTAAAAAAATTAAAATAGAGTTACAAGTTTTAGAACTTTACAAAATTATTTGGTTACAAAATTTAGAACCTTTAAAAAAAAAATTAAAATAGAATTATAAGTTTTAAAACTCTATAAAATTATGAAATTGTAAGATTTAGAACATCCAAAAATGTAAAAAGGAGTCTGATCGTTATGATGCAGCCCAAAAAATATATATGTGTATACATACGTATAAATGTGATGAATCTAATCACGATGGTGTGGTTTAAAATATTATTATAATTTTAGGTCTGATTTATAAAGTGCAATCACTTACAGAAGGGTGTCTCCGTTTCCTGCAAAAAAAAGATTAGTCAAAAGACAAACAAAAAATTGACATATGATGAAAGGCCGAAAAGTAATTACCTTTTTTTTTTGGAATTGGAAGATGGCTCTGTACGTACACCAAAGGCAGAATGCAATTAAAACTTCGTCGAGACAATTGATGATTTGATGCATAAAAAAAAAATATGTTGACTTCAATGTTGCCGACAATATATAGCTCGCTTTGATGGAGTTGTGACTTTCTTCTCTACACATATATATGTGTGTATATATATAAGTTAGCAAAAGTATCACCTTTTTTTTTTTTTTGAAATCCAAACCGATTTGGAAAAAAAATAAATGCGTGTATCACAGATCTGTTAGGATGTGATCAGTTTCAAAAATAACGGAAAAGAAAAATCTAAGATTATAATTTGCCCCAAAAATTCAAAAAGGTCATCACCTCAGATTAAAATTTACAAAATTTCACTTTAAATTTCAAAATTTCACTTCCTTAGTATCGAAGAGCCATCTTAAGAAAAGAAGTTTATTCATCAGTATTGGTCAGATTAAGATTTTAAGACATACGGGTTGCAAACAAAAAATTATGAGGTTGCAATTTTTTTGTATTTAAAAGAACCTCTGGAAGAAATCAAAATAGAGTTGCAAGTTTTAGAATTCTAAGAAAAATCATGAGGATCGTGAGGTTACAAGATTTAAAACCTTTAGAAAAATCAAAATAGAGTTGCAAGTTTTACGACTCTAAGAAAAATAACCTCAACAAGATATGTAGGCAACTCAGCTAAATTTACTGAGTTTAACCGCAATTTTAAATCAACCAAAATTTCTCAAATTCACACAAAAATAGAGTTTACTGATTTAATTGGAATTAAAAGGTTTTTTCTTGTACCAAAGGATTATAATTAAAAGGTTATTCTTATAATCTTAAATGAGTCGAACTAAAAATAATAAATTTTTATGCTTATTAAATTCTAATATAAGTGAAATTATATTGTATGTGAAATATTATTTCAATATTAATAAATATTTTTACTCACCAGCTATTATCTGCCGATGTTGCAAAGGACTCCTCTCATGACCATTTGTTGATACTAATTCAAGCCCCAGCAGAACCAAAATAATCAATTTCTCCATATTTTGTTCAAAGTGCCCGACCAAAAAAAATAGATCCAGGCTGTGGGGTTCTATGGTGAAAGAAGATTCTCAAAACTCTTCAAATACGGCCAACAAAACCGTAATTGCATTACGGTATTTTTCACTTGTTTGCAACTTACGTTAAAATGACATCTTCAGCTTTTTATAAGGGAATAAGACAAATGTTTTGAATCCTTATCCTTAATTATTTTTTTGAATAAATGGTGAGACAAAGCAACTAGCATCAAGGTAAAACAAAACATCTAAGGATTAAAATATATATATATATATATATATATATAT
>NW_010364530.1:362992-376910 GCF_000414095.1 Morus notabilis | reverse complement strand
GAATGCCGAAACTGCCCCATGCTAATCGCCATTAATGTCGCATGCTCCTTTGGCCATCTTGACTTCCTCAAACCCAATGCCTAGTCGACCAGCAAGTTCACCAACGAGAATCGGTTGCTTCGTTCCAAGTCTTCAAAGATAATGCCATCAGTTAGCCTTCTCCAAGTTGTGAATTTCTTCAACCGCTTGATTTGTCAGTCCACCCATGAACTTTAACAACTACTCCAATCCATCTCTTCAAGTCCTACCACATCAAGATGCTCCCCAAGCTTTCATTGGACAAATGTTCTGCAATTTGTAACTCCGTTTCCCAATGTAACCCAAGAAAATTATGACGAAAGAGACGAGCAGTAAACGCGTAAATAAAGAATTGAAAACTGATTCATCCCTCACCATAGTGCACGAGGTTTTATGGCGTCTGTCTCCCCAGATACAATGGCAGTGACGAATGAGCAAAATTAACGCACTTAAAGCTACTCGGCCAGATGGTGAACCGAAATATCTCCAAACTATCACACTGGAACCTAAGAACTCTCTTTTCTAAGAGAATGAGAATAGGACTTCGAATTTTTCTAGTGTACTAAACAAGAAGTGAAAGGTCCTAATTTATAGGACTCGGATGGAGACATGGCATTTAATCATGCAATTATCTCATAATCAATTCTGAGATTAATTCTTTGTTGTTACAAAAATGCTTTTTATTGCAGCCAACTTAATTATTTTGGATTCAAAATTTAATTGCTCACTGGCAGTTACACGGTGCTTGAAAAAAAAAGGCAAAACCAAGCCTGTGAGGGGGCGTCTTTTCGGTGCGATGTTCGTGGCCGCACGTCCCGCGCTTGCACACAAGTCATGTGCATCAGATGTGCATTTCTGTCATAACAAAAGCATGTTTCAAAGTTCCGGGGTGAATCTAGAGACTATTATATATATATATATATATAGGTTTAGGGCACAACAACTGCGTTTTAAAATTTGGGAGGCATATTGACATAAGTGGAGACATGTTGACATAAGTGATATAATTTAAGGAAAATTGCCCCGTTAATTGCTAGAACAATCCTACAAGTAACAGAAATTTGAAAATGACTATTTCGATATAATAATGAAATTAAATTAAAAAATTATTATGAGAAAATTACAGAATTTACTCTTATGAGTGTATAGATCTAGATTTTTACCATTTTTTCTTGATTAATACTCTTTTATTAGTATAGTTATTTGATTAAAAGAGTTATTAATCAAGAGTAATGGGTAGAAATCCTTACCCATGCACGCATTTTTAAGGGGAATTTGTCTCATTTTCCCTATAACTATCTGGTCTAGTTTAAATCATGCTTAGAATTGGGCCCCATTTTGGGCCAAAATAAATGCAGCCCACTTGATTTTTTTTTATATTTTTAGGAAGGGTAATTTTGATAAATACCCTTTGAAAGTGCGTACGTAAGGATTTTTACTTTTTACTCTTGATTTATAACTTTTTTAGTCAAATAATTACACTAACAAAAGAGTATTTATCAAGAGTAAGGGGTAAAAGTCCATACTTATGCACCCTTAAGAATAAATTCTCAATTTTTTCTTTTGGAAAATTCTTTTATGCTATTTGAACTTGATAAGTTGAAAACTCAAAAAAAAAAAAAGATATATTCTGGGCTAGGTAAAAATACCTATCGATTTCTTCATACCCCATTAATCACCATGTCTGTATTATAATAAGGGATACGATCATAATTAAGTCTTCACGCAAAAATAAAGGGAAAATGATCAGGATTATGAATCTAGTGGTTCAAATTGTTGAATCAAATGTGGACGTTGTCTTTAAGGACCAGCGTCGGAGATTGCGATCGATAAGAATTAGTATTTCAACCATATTGTAACTGATTGGGACAGAAAATCCTATTCTTAGGGGGAAAATTAAGCTTCCAAATTCATTTAGTTTGGACTCAATTAGCACAGCCCTACGCGAAACTGATCACACACACACACACACACACACGCACACACACAATATAATAATAACAATAAAATAAAATAAAAACAAAACAAATCAATTATTCTTACGACTTATTCAGTAATTTTGGCGTAGCCAAGACTTCCATATAAAATTAAAAACGAGGATGTATTTGCCGAATTATACTAGCACTAGGCATGAACCATAGTGGATAACGCTTTCACATATTCAATCATAGTGAAGAACGCAAGGCCGGCATTATTAGCATACAAAAAAGTTATATTAGTCCAAGAAGAGATGAACTAATTATACACAAGGAAAGTGAGATAATCATACTGGAATATTGTAAAGTTACAAGAAAAGTGTAGTTATCAAAGAATGGATAAGAATATGATCTGTAACCAGAAAATTAACGTCTAATTATAATCTATGTTCATGACATGCATCTATAAATTTTAAAGCTCTTGAAACTTTTGTTTTCAACACTTTTTTCTTCTCATTGTCCTTTTATGCCTTGTTCTTTCCGTTAACACACATGGAGCTCAAAATCTCTCACTCTTCCCTTAGAGTACCAGCTATTATATCTCGACGTTGCGAGGCCTCTTGGCATGACAATAGGTTGATCATCATACCAATTAAGCCCACCACCAAGAATATCAAATCCTCCAACTCTCCTTCAAAATGTTCCGCCAATAAATTGACCCTGCCATTGGGGCTCTATGGAGAAAGCAGGTTCTCAAAGACTTTGTTATCCAACCAACATGAGCGTAATTCCATCCGGGTAAATATTTTACAACTTTTACATTTATATATGGCACTTTTTTTAGGGAGGTGCGTTTGTTTATATATATATATATATACACACATATATATATACACAATATGGGATCGACCCCAAACCCTCCCCGGTGCCATCTGACCAAGCAATCTTAAGCGAGGCACGTTTGTTTTTCAGCAATAGGAATAATTGGAAAGGTAAATTTATGTGCCCCTCTTTTTAAAATTTATGTGTTTAAACAAAATTAACAACGATTCAAAGATACTAGAATATTTGCTATATTTTTTTATTTCCATTGATTCATTCGTGTGTGTGCTTGGTGGCCAACACACGAAACCTTCGCCAAAACACCTTAAGGAGTAAAGGGGCCTCACAGTCAGATTCGAAACCTTTCTCAACTTTCCTCTCTGTTCTTCTCTCTCCCTCATCTAAAAACCTCGCAACATCGCGAGGGGCCTCACGACAAGATCCAATAATATGAAAATTTGTAAGAAAAAGTAAATCATCCTGATTACTATTTATGGAGCCAGTGCTAATGAAATCAGGTTCTCTAATAAATCGCCAAATAATCGAAGTAGCGATCTGAATTTTACAACGCTTACTTTTTTAATATGTGTGACTTCGTTTCGAAGAAACCAAATGACCAAGAGATTAGAGACCAACAGCTATTCCAAGATTTTTCAATGGAGAGTTCACATGAATAGAGAATTTTTTTTTATTTTTTTTTATAGGCTTGTTAGACACAAACAAAAATTTCCAAAATAAATATTGAAAAAACGACTCCTTTAAACTTTCCTTTTTAGACAACGAGAACGAAGCACCACACCCCCATTTTCTTTATTGTATCATCAGTAGGAACAAGACCATTCAAAACCCTCGACGCAAGAATAGGGTGTTTCGGCGGTATGTACTTCTGCTGAATCAAGACACCCCAAGAGTACACATGATTTGCCCTACGCCGAAAACAATCATAAGCCTCTCGAACTGAAATCCTCCCAAAATCTGACTTGGTACGTCCATACAAGTTCGTCGTCAGAATCCTCGAGCAATAGAAAATAGTCTCTAGGGCATCCACCTGAAAGTCGAAAACGCATCAAATGTGGATTTTCTTTTACCTGAAAAGAACATACTCTTGATGAGAAGAGCCTTCATATGATATCATTTTAGTAATGTGCTAAAGCCATACTTCCAGAGCTCGCAAAGGAGCCATTTCGCAATTTTCATTAATTAAACGTGCCACAGTTACTCTTGTGATTTGATTATTAATTAGTTAGTCCAAATGTCCAATTAGTTTCCAATTCAGCTTATAAAGTGAAATAATTGGTGCTAGGCATGCGCTAAAGTCGAATCTGATGATTTTGATCCGGTACTTGCCAAAACTCAAGTCAAATCAGCCGGTCTCGTTTCGGTACTTGATGAAGTTTTGCGCTTTGGATTTTCTTGGTTCAAATTCGCAAGGCCGTATGCATTGCGTCAATCAATGATATCCACCACGTAAGTAAACTTTTATAGTAAATTAGAAGAAAGCAAAAAAAACACAAATTTGCATGACATAAAATTATAAGGATTATTCTCATATATGACCCTGGAATTTTAGGATTATTCTTACTTTACCATTTAAACTTTAAAAACTCTCACTTTACTTCTTAAATTATGAAATAGTCCTACTTAACTCCTTGTATTAAAATTTTTGATAATACACAATGGAAAAAAGGAGAAATACTCTCACTTAATTACCTTTTCTGTTAGAATTATATTGAAAACAAACAAAAAAAAAGGACCAAATATTGATGTCACTAACACCCTGTTTCTCCCTTTGTTTTTAACATAAGCTCTTACAGATAAGGTCTCCCTTTGTTTATAACATAAACTCTTACAAATGGGGTTAAGTGGGATCAACACAAATTAAGAGGTAAAGTGAGAGTTTTTAGAGTTTAAAGGGCAAAATTGAAATAGCCTTAAAGTTTATGGGGGTATAAGTGACAATAATCCAAATTACAAACCTCTCTCTTTCTTTAAAACCCAATTGGATGTAACTTATTTATGCATATTCTCTATTTTCTTGACCAGATGTTTGTTTGCAAGAGTACTAGTTGAGAACCCAAAGTTGTTCAAATGGTCTGTCTTATTTAAGGCATTTCCTGGCTTAATTGCTGTAATGCTTGCCTTTGCTTATGCTAATGGCATCAATATGATTTTCGATGTCGAAATTGACAGGTACGTTTCCCAAGTGTGTGTCTGTATATATATATATATATATATGTATCTCTTTTCATGATTACAAAATATTCAGTTATATTGCCTCTAAATCAACAACATGAAAAAAGAATTTCAATAATAACCATTTCTGTTGGATCCATATCTGCATGGATTAGAGACACTTGGGTAAGAGTTTTCTTTTGTCTCGGAGTAAAGAGGATCTATAGCCATATAGTCTTGGCTTTCGATTTATTATTTATGTTCATGATGGACATCTCCACAGTCGGAGTAGAAATTGTAATTTTCTCAAAATAAGTGCATGCAAAACCCCTTTTTATTTTATTTGCTCTTTAATATGGATTGCTGAAAAAAAAAAAAAAGCTTATTCTGTCTTTATGTATTGTATTTTCAGGATAAATAAACCTTATTTGCCTATACCAGCTGGGGATATATCACTGAAACAAGCATGGTTCTTCGTGATATTTGATGTGCTTGTTGGCCTGCTAATACTTCAGCTAACGAATGCTGATCTAATCACTACTTCTTTTTATTGTCTTGGTCTTTTACTAAGCACCTTCTATTCTGTTCCTCCCATTAGATTTAAGGGATCTTCTATCGCAACGGTCATTTTGGTTCCTTTGGTATTAATATTTTTCTTTCAGTCCTCTCAATTGTGTAGTGAATCTGTTTCAATTTATAAATTTTTTTGTAATGTGAAGAGAGACACTAGTATTGGAATTGATTGTCCTCTTTGTTTGGGATGGTCAATGACTCAGATTACCTGTTCAATTTTAATGTCTCAAATAGTTTATAACCAATCACGTTATGTCACACGTCATTTAAAAAATTTTGAAATGTTTTTTTAACAAACTCTTTCATGTTTTAATGTTTGAGTTCATTCAATGTTGTCTCATAATATAATTAGTTAAATACAATTTAGAATATCATTAATCTAATGGTCTAGTAGCTCTGAAGCCAATATCTCTATCCATTCTCAGAAAAAAATTATAAAGTCGGGAGAGAAACTGTGGTATTAGGTTTTCATATGTCATTCTAGAGGAAAAGAATAACAAAAGCGACATACATGCAGATCTGTGGAGTAATTCAAAATGTGGGCATACTTTACGCCTCCAGATCTTCTCTCGGACTTCTATTTCAGTGGAGGTACGTGTAATAATTTTTCAAAACAATTATTTTTCCTCCTTGCTCTTTGTCCTTCAAAATTAATTTCCACTCTCTAGAGATATTTCCCAAAAATCTGAAGGCCCTTGTCATTTAATTAATCCATTACTTTCTATGGTTTTTCTTTTTTAGACTGGGAAACCGACCTATTAAGAATAAATTACATTTTGCAATACGCTCATGATACAACTTTCTGTGACATGCCTAATAGACATGATCATTGTTCTTGATCGGCACTGCAGATTTTGTTAATTAATACATAATCTGAATATGTTTTCGAATTGAAATTGTTGCATTAGAATTGTTATTTTGCCCTGATTAGCAACATTAATATGACCAGTCATGGCTTGTTCAAGAGTCGTCGATTAATTTGTGTTAAGTTGCCTTTAAAAATCATTGGAAATCGGCGAGAAAACATGGCGGCCACGAGTAAAAATTGCCAAATGACAACCAGAAACCCTAGACTAAGCAGAAATCCTAGCAGAGAGCAAAAAAAAAAAAATCTTTACCTCATCAGCACCCTCTCTCAAAACCTTCCTCCTCCTTTATCTATTTGACTAATTATTTGTCATAATTATCATTAATCCGCAACTATAATCTATATATTTCAACTATAACACACAATTAGTTATTCAACTTTTTATAGAAATCTCAAGTGTTTGGCTTTTCAATCACTCTGCAGCCCCTCAATTGTTTTCATCACAACCGTAGCTACATTGTTTTTTGTCGCCCTTAGCATCATAAAAGATATCACGGACGTGGAAGGTGATATGAAGTAAGTTGTATTTATTTTTATATGTTATCGTATTTTCTGGACTTAAAATCTCTCAAATTTTCCATTTTGATCACTCTTTTCATCAAGAAACAATTTTTTAGCCAGTATCTCCAGTATCATCTAATAAAAGAATATATGCATCAAAATAATTACAGGCATAACATAGTAACATTTGCAGCAGTATTTGGACTTAGAAATATTGTGCTCCTTGGCACCGGGTTGCTCTTGTGGGTTTATGTTAGTGCTATAGTTGCTGCCATTTACATGCCTCAGGTAATTAATTTTTCATCTTAAAGCTTACGTATGCAATTTTGTTTTGTAATATTTGCAAAGATACCAAAGATCTTACTCTTTTTTAAAAGGACATATGTTTGTAAATTTTTCCTGTTTTTTTTTTTGGGTCCATTTTTTGTACTTTATTAATTTACTAAAGCTAAATTATTGATTTACTCAAGTAAGTCACTAATTTACTCTTAGTAAATCATGAAATCATAGATTTAACTATATGTATTAGTTAACTATATAAAATAAAAGACAACTAAACAAACGAAAAATATTTTTATATGCATTATTTTAAAAGATTTCATCCAGTTTCCCGTATAGTTCTTTTTCCCTCATTTGATCATGCTTATTTGTGTGGAGAAGACGATCTCATAAACAATTACTTTCTTTTTACAGGCATTCAATCGTTACTTAATGTTGTCTGCTCACTCGATATTCACCTTGTGCTTGCTTTTTCAGGTTTGTCATATATATATATATATATATATATATATATATATTCTAGTATAATCGATAAGTCAATAAATAAAAGTAAAAAAACACTTCCAACTTGTGTTCTTGTGTGATTTCAGGCCAGGAAGTTAGACAAAGCAAATTATGCCAAGGTAATATATGCAGCTATATTTTTCTATAACAAATAATTAATATGCAGCTAATCTCAAGTACATGTTTATCGTAGTCACGAATATTTAATTAGTAATAATGCTTACAAGGTTTATATTATTTTACACACAGGTGGCATGTGCAAATTTCTTTCAATTCCTCTGGAAGCTTCTTGCGTTAGAGTTTATCTTGTTTCCTTTCATATAGCAATTGGTATTAATTAATAGTTTTCTATTTTATACTTTAGTGGAGAGAGAGGAGCAAAGAGAGTCATGGATGTAAATATTCTCAAATAATGTTTTTAATATTATATTTGGCACCAAAAAATCTTATAAACAGCATTTTGATGTACTGGTTTGATTTGGCCCCAATATGTAATATTTTAAATACTATATATCTATTTTTTCTCATAATCATTAAACTCTGGAAGTTATAAATAAATAAAGTAAATTAATTTTAAAATTTTAAAATAATTTGAAAATACTAATATCATTAATGATTTGATGAAAACATTGTTACATCGACCAATAATAATTAAATACTAAAATTTAGCATATATTAAACTTGATGTGAAATTAACCATTAAGTGTAGTATAATTTAGCATTGTATTAGAGATGCTTTATAAGTTGTTTCATTAATTGTCTTCCATCCAAGTTTGTTAACTTTTTTTTTTTTTTGGTTACTCAATATTTTCAAACATTGTCTCCTCAACTTTTAGAAGTACGCACGGCTTTTAACAATATTCAATTTTAACTGGAAGTCTAATCTAAATTTTTCTTTTTCGAAATCCTAACCACATTCATTTTTTTCCTTCGAAATATCAATTGAATCTAGGTAAGCTCCCCATTTCAAATTAAGAATTGTGATTGAAACCATGAATCAAATTCAGAAGTAGCCCCCCGGAATTGGCATTCTATCCGATTCCCATAACTAGTTTATGCCAATAAGTTTTATTTCGGAATTTGTATTATACAACTTCTGTTTTAGACTCTTTTTCAAATGCTAGCCTCTTCTTTTAACACGTGGCATCCCCACTTTTTTAAACAAACTCACTTCTTAAGTCTTTTTTTTTTTTTTTTTAAATAAGAGTGTCATTCTCTTCTTTTTGGCTCTAAAACTGACTTTACATATTCCAGCAGACCCAAAAAAAAAAAAAAAGGATAAAATACCATAGAAATTACTTTGACTCAGAAAGTTATTGGAAGAGTTTGGTGCTGCAATACTCTTTGACGAGAAGACAAAGCGAAAGGAGAAAAAAACTCAGGTATATATATTTGCTCGAGCTTTTCTTATTATTATATATATTTGCTCGAGCTTTTCTTATTATTCTATCTTGTTGACGTTTTTTTCTTCTTTTTTTTTTTGTCCTTTTGTTTTGCACCGCTGGTCAAAAATGTGTTATTGGATGACTAAGGTTTATTTATTTTTTTTCCAGTTTCGTATGTATGTATATTTTGTTAGCTGACCTCAATTAATTTGGGATTAAATTATATTTTGTTCCACCTTTTTGGACGACATTTTTTTATAATTCAGGTTTAAGTTATTGGGTTCTTTTTTTTCTTGCTAGAAGATTATGTTTGTTGTGCTTTATTATTGGGTGACTTTTTTTCTTTTTCTTTTTTTTTTGTTGAACTTTCCCTTAGGAACGAATATGTTTTGCACAGTAATTTATTTCGCCGTATATGTGTTAGTCTCGTTAATATATACTAGTATTTATAGAATTGTTAATTCTTAATTAGTACTCTTACACTGTGTATTGATTTTTTTTTTCTTTCTATTGCAATATGTGCAGTGTTAGAGCAGGAGCAAAACAAGAAAATAATAATGGCACTCTTATAAATAAGTGTAAAAAAATTACTTGTTATTAAGTGGATTTGTTTAAGAAAGTGGGCATGCCACATGTCAAAAAAAGAGGTTAATATCTGAAAAAGAGTGAAATATAAGTTGTATTTAGCACTCCTTGATATGAGGTAATTTATGGGATGTTTGTTTTAAAGATTCATTTCTAATTCTGAATCATAATTTTTAGCTTTTTACAGTGGTTTTTTTTTACAAAAAATTTAAATTTGATAAATCGGAATCATAAATTATGATTCTGAATCTATAAACCAAATGTCTCATTATTCTTTCACCGTTCAAGAACATAATAATAATAATTAGCTAGCATTCATAGTTCCCAAACTCTTGAGTAAGTAATAACTTGGTTTTCAATCTTTAATTTCCACTATAAAGTTCACAAGTTCTTAATTTTGGCAAATTCTATATGTAATTGAAAACGACCATTTTATTTTGGACGGAAAAATGCACACATGACTTAAGTGAGCATCAAAACAATTCTTAATTATTTGTCGTAGAAGGCTGATATTCGTGTAGTGTCAAAACAAAAAAGGGGGTAGTTAGCGCAAATGTCCCTGAATTGTTTGTAATTGCCCACTTGATTGTCGATCTTTTAATTTTGACAATTAAGGCCCCGTTCACTTCACCGATTCGAGTTTAGAATTCGAGTTTTGCTACAGTAAAAAGCTCTCAGAAACAGTCACATCTAACTTTTTTACTACAGTAAAAAACTCTCACATAAAATCACATCTCAACTCGAATCAGCGAAACGAACGAGGCCTAAGTATCTAAACTCTTGATTCAATAACAAATTTGATTAAATTGATATCGAATATTCTCTAATCTTGAACAAAAAAGGTGCATGAGTGCGGAAGTGAAATACCCTTTTAAGAGTAATCATATACTACAACAAATATCAGTATTAATAGCTGACCAAAAACACTATTAAACACTACCAATAGCGTTTTATAGAGCACTAGGACATCAAACGCTATTAAAAATCGTAAAAAAACATGGTGTTCTAAGAGCGTTATGAAAAACGCTATAAAATTGAGGTCTTATAGCGTTTAAGGCAAGTTATTTTCAACCTCTTACAGTTATTTAGCATAGCTACGGTATAAATTAATAACTTTTTCCCTTGTTACGTTCATACTCTTGTAGCTTTTTAAAATTATTATTGATATTTTTTTAAATTCATTCAAATAGATGATTATTCCGAGCAACATCTTATATCTAAATATGAACATTCAAATTAAAACATAAAAACATTCAACGCATCAATTGTTATCAATATCTATCAAGTTGGCAATACGATTATATCTACAACACAAGTCATACAATGTCCAAAACCTTAACATTCAAAACAAGTAAAGAAAACAGAGGAATAGCTAGAAATATCAAAGTATCCAAAACATTTAGCTAAATGAAATGGTGAAATAAATCCTTTCATCTTGACAAAATACTTTAACAAAAAAGTCATCTCCACTATTTAACCTGTACGAAAGTGATCCACTACCAAAACAATAATCACACTCAGCTAAAACTTCCACCATTTAACCTATAAATAAAACAAGGACTAGTTACACCATTCACAACTACATAGCCACATCCCCATATGTTTTGCAGTGAGTTAGAGGAAACATGACTTCAATGATGCACTAGGCAAAAATTGAATGTCAAACTTGTAAGACAGAGAGTATCTTACATGTATTGTTATGTAAATAGTTGGAGAAAGCACGAGTCTTCATTGCCTACATTTAAACCCGAAGAGAAAAAAAAAAACTTGCTATCACAATCATATAATGTTTTGGTTAAAACAAATTTGCAGCTAATAAAGATTTTTCATACTCCTTTAAAATTTTATCAACAGGCCATGCCACATTACTTGAAATTGCTTCTTCAATAGTACTCATTATATTGACCTGTAAGAAATAACAAAAGCCAACAAAATAACAAATGAACACATGCTAAATCAAAAATAAAAAAAATAAAAAAAGTTTCCAAGCAGCTAGTAAAAGGTAAGAGAGTCAAATCCATAAGCACAAATAAATCAAATAGATGAGAATTCATAAAACGAGGGACACAGTAATTAATGCATGTCACAACCAAGACTTGTCCCTAATTAAAGCATCTCACAACCAAGACAGACAAACACAGGTTTAGGATGATAAACATTATGCAAATTATAAGCATCATTTCATTAAACATCATAGATATAGATTTACCAAGACAGATAAAAATTATTTAAGGACAAACCTGAAGTCTTGTCTTGAAGTCTTGTCTTCCACCATTTAACTTGTAAATAAAGCAAGGACTAGTTAAATTATGCACAACTACATAGTTTAGTTGCATATGTTGTACAGAGAGTTGGAGAAATCATGATCACTTCAATGATGCATGAGTCTTCATTGCTTACATATAAACTCAAAAAAATAGATTGATCCTCACTTTTGATGCGATAAGACTACAAATACGTGGCGATTAGATTGTAGAACTTATATACAAAGAAAAGCCTCAATAATGTAACTAGGCAGGGAAAAAACTAGGTGGAAAATTAACGCCAAGAACAACTTGATCTCACATGATGTCTGCATCAAGAGGCGAGTGTGAAGGGAAGTCCATGTTATATTGCAAAACAGCTTAACATCAACACTTAAATGCTGAAAGAAAATAGAAGTACAAAAATTTTTGAGTAAATAATATACGCAAATGAAATGCGTATATTATCTTTTTCCCTCTCTATATATTTTTTTTCAAATAATCACAAGTTGAAAACATGTAATGAATAGGGCCACACCTCCCGAAAATGGATTAATGACTGTTGACTCCAGTTTTTATTATATGCTGATAACTCGATAAAATAGAATTATTTAGCATACTTTTAGGCTTAGTAGTTACTTATTTTTTCAAGGTAAAATGCCTTAGTATTAGTATTTCGTATAACATTAGTTAGTTTTTGTTTAGTTGGTTAAAGGTTGATATTTGTGGAACAATCTCGTCACATCATGGATTTAGTCCTCATATTCAATGAAAGTGTGTTGACTCTGGGTGTATAGTGCAGGAAGTCCAAGGGCAGTGTCGGTGAAAGCATTTTGAAAGAAAAGCACAGCAAAAGAAATGAAAGCAGGAAGGCACCCGATGCTATAGCAACGCTGCAGTAAAAATGAAGCAAAGTAGATACAACCAAAATGTGCAAGCTGGCACAGCTTTTCTTTATAGCTGGTAGTGGTCCAAATGCTGACGTTGCCAAGACAGGACAGCTATAAAAGCACTAGAGGGGGGACCATCAATTTTGGTTCTCAGAAGGACACATGTAATTTGTAATGACTGAGAAAATTCCAGACCTTAAATAATACAATTCATGTATTTTTAAGCCAAGGATTTTCTTAGAAAATATTATGTTATATTGTGAATGGAGGATTTATGGAATTAATATATGTATTCCTAAATTCTATAGCAAATTTCATGTTAAGTTCATGTTTCGATCAAGTAAATTCGATCGATAAATTCTCGCCGTATTTTAAGGCGGAATAATTTTCAGTACAAGTATAGTTTGAGAATCTTAATTTCAAGAATCTCTAAGCACAGCACGATGTTAGCGGCGTATAAAAAAAAACGCACTGGCATTTTAAAAGAAGAAAAAAATCCTTAATTGCTAGACAGTTAGGTTAAAGTCACAAGATAAATACCTATAGTAGATGGATACAATATGAGCTCGGGAGTTGACACTGTCAGAAACGTCATTCTCGGGATAGAATACAGAAAATTAAAATTTAGAATTTGTTCAGTCTAAAATTAATTTCAAGACTTGAAACAGTTTGAAATATTACGCGAGTAAGAATATAAAACAATATTGAATTATTCAGAAATTGATATTGGACTGTAAGTAGTAGATTAACTTACGTGAGCTAAACTAATTACCTCTAATCAGTATAAATTTAATCTGTTTAGAGGAAATAATTGAGGATAAGATCAGGCACGTAATCTTGCCTTAATCAGATACTTTATATAGTGAAATTTTTAGGGTTTTTGCACTTTCTTTCTCTTATTCTCGCTCATTCTCTCCTCTCACGTTTTCTCTCACACAAACCATCAATGGCCAAATACTCAAGTTAAGATTCCGACCTCCATTTTTGACACCACCGGTGTCAATAGAAAGATCTCGACGAGCTGAGTTCAACGACATGCGGCACGACCTCCAACCCCGCCGGAATCAGCCGCAATCGCCGGCGGAAGTTCCGAAATTCCCATTTCTTCCCGTCGTGATATCTCCGCCATCCAACCTCCGATTGAGATGATTTCAGTCCCTAT